>NC_132926.1:84927658-84932658 GCF_047675955.1 Chlorocebus sabaeus
CCAGACAGGCTCCAACAGATTTTGACTGTCGCAAACCGGGCCAGACCGGCTCAAATCTAATCAAACCGGACCAGACCGGCTCAAACCGGCTCAAACCGGACCGGACCGGCTCAAACCATTTTTGACTGGCTCAAACCACACTCAAACGGGCTTTCAACGGATCAAACCGGACCAGACCGGCTGAAAATGATTTTGACCGGCTCAAACTCGACCAGACCGGCTCAAACCGGACCGTACAGGCTGAAACCGGACTCAAACGTGATCAGACGGGCATAACCAGACTCAAACCGGACCAGACCGGCTCAAACCAGCTCAAACCAGACCAGACGGACTCAAACCGGATCAAACCGGACCTGACCGGCTGAAACCGTATCAGGATGGACCAGACCGGTTAGACCGGCTCAAACCGGTTTTGACCAGTTCAAACTGGACTCAAACCGGTTTTGACCGGCTCAAACCGGATCAAACTGGACCAGACCGGCTCAAACCTGTTTTGTCCATATTAGACCAGCTGAAAATAGTTTTGACCGGCTCAAACCTGACCAGACCGGCTCAAACAGGACCAGACCGGCTCAAATCGGATCACACCGGACCAGACCGGCTCAAACCTGATTTCTCCGTATTAGACCAGCTCAAACCGGACCAGAACGGCACAAACCGGTTTGGACCGGCTCACACCAGGACAGACCGACTCAAACCGGTTTTGACTGGCTCAAACCGTTCCAGACCGGCTCAAACCGGATCGGACGGCTCAAACCTGTTTCGACCGTATTCAACTGGCTCAAACCGGTTTTGATAGGATCAAACCGGACTCAAACCGGACCAGACCAGGTAAAACCGGTTTTGAACGGCTCAAATCGGACCAGACTGGCTGAAACCGGTTTTGACCGGCTCAAATCGGACCAGACAGGCTCAAACCGGACCAGATCGGCTGAAACCTGTTTTGACCGGCACAAACCGGTTTTGACCGGCTGAAACCGGATCAAACTGGACCAGAACGGCTCAATCCAGTTTTGTCCATATTAGACCGGCTGAAAATGTTTTGACTGGCTCAAACCCGCCCAGACCGTGTCAAACAGGACCAGACCGGTTCAAACCGGAATCAAACTGGACCAGACTGGATGAAAACGGTTTTCACCGGCTCAAACCGGACTCAAACTGGACCAGACCGGCTCAAACGTGACCAGATCGGCTAGACCAGCTGAAACCGGTTTTGAACGGCTCAAATCGGACAAGACTGGCGCAAACTGGTATTGACCGGCTCATACCAGACTCAAACCGGACCAGACCGCCTCAAACCTGTTTTGACCAGCTCAAACCGGTCCAGACAGGCTTAAACCGGATCAGACCGGCTCAAACCTGTTTGGGCCGTGTTCATCTGGCTCAAGCCGGTTTTGACGGGCTCAAACCGCACTCAAACCGGACCAGACCGGCTAAAACCGGTTTTGACTGGCTCATACCGGACCAGACCGGCTCAAACCGGTTTTGACCGGCTCAAATACGACTCAAACTGGACCAGACCGTCTCAAACTGGTTTTCACCCGCATCAAACCATACCAGACCGGCTCAAACCGGTTTTGACGGGCTCAAACCGCACTCAAACCAGACCAGACTGGCTAAAACCGGTTTTGATCGGCTCATACCGGACCAGACCGGCTCAAACCGGTTTTGACCGGCTCAAATCGGACTCAAACCGGACCAGACCGGCTAAAACCGGTTTTGACCGGCTCATACTGGACCAGACCGGCTCAAACCGGTTTTGACGGGCTCAAACCGGACTCAAACTGGACCAGACTGGCTCAAACCGGTTTTGACAGGCTCAAACCGGACTCAAACAGGTTTTTAACGGATCAAACCAGACAAGACCGGCTCAAACTTGTTTGACGGGCTCAAACCGGACTCAAACCGGACCAGACCAGCTCAAACCAGTTTTGACCGTCTCAAACCGGACTCAAACCGGACTAGACCGGGTCAAACTGGTTTTGACCGGCTCCAACAGGACCAGACCGGCTCAAACCGGACCAGACAGGCTCCAACAGGTTTTGACCGTGGCAAACCGGGCCAGACCGGCTCAAATTGAATCAAACCGGACCAGAGCGGCTCAAACCAGCTCAAAAAAGACCAGACCGGCTCAAACCATTTTTGACCAGCTCAAACCGCACTCGAGCGGTTTTTTAACGGATCAAACCGGACCAGACCGGCTGAAAATGGTTTTGACCGACTCAAACTTGACCAGACTGGCTCAAACCGGACCATTCAGGCTCAAACCGGTCTCAAACCTGACCAGACCGGCATAACCGGACTCAAACTGGACCAGACTGGCTCAATCCGGCTCAAACCGAACCAGATGGACTCAAACCGGATCAAACCGGACCAGACTGGCTCAAACTGGATCAATACGGACCAGACCTGCTAGACGGGCTCAAACCGGTTTTGACCGGCTCCAACCGAACCAGACCGGCTCAAACTGTGTTGACTGGCTCAAACCGGGCCAGACCGGCTCAAATCAGATCAACCCGGGCCAGACCAGCCCAAACCGGCTCAAACCGGACCAGACTGCCTCAAACCGGTTTTGACCGGCTCAAACCGGCCTCAAACGGGTTTTGACCGGATCAAACCGGACCAGACCGGGTCAAACCAGTTTTGACCGGCTCAAATCGGACTCAAACTGGACCAGACCGACTGAAACCGATTTGGACCGCCTCAAACTGGACCAGACCGGCTCAAACCTGTTTTGTCCGTATTAGACCGGCTGAAAATGGTTTTGACCGGCTCAAACCCGACCAGACCAGCTCAAACAGGACCAGACCGGCTGAAACCAGAAACAAACCGGTCCAGACCGGATGAAAACGGTTTTGACCGGCTCAAACCAGACTCAAACCAGACCAGACTGGCTGAAAACGGTTTTGACCTGACCTGCTCAAACCGGACCAGACCGGGTTAACCGGACTGAAACCGGACCAGACCAGCTCAAACTGGCTCAAACCGGACCACACGAGCTCAAATTGGATCAAACCGGACAAGACCGGCTCAAACCATATCAATCCGGTACAGACTGGCTAGACTGGCTCAAACCGGTTTTGACCAGCTGAAACCGGACTCAAACCGGTTTTGACGGGCTGAAACAGGACTCAAACTGGTTTTGACTGGCTAAAACCGTATCAAACCGGAACAGACCGGCTCAAACCGGTTTTGACCGGCTCAAATCACACTCAAACCGGACCAGACCGGCTCAAACCGATTTTGACCACCTCAAACCGGACCAGAACGGCACAAACCTGTTTTGACAGGATCAAACTGGATTCAAACCGGACCAGACCTGCTGAAAATGGTTCTGACCGGCTCAAACCTGACCTGTCCAGCTCTAACCGGTCCAGACCGGCTCAAACCGGATCAGACTGGCTCAAACCTGTTTCGACCGTATTCAACCGGCTCAAACTGGTTTTGATGGGCTCAAACCGGACTCAAACCTGACCAGACCGGCTAAAACTGTTTTGACCAGCTCAAGCCAGAATAGACTGGCTGAAACCGGTTTTGACCAGCTCAAACCGGACCAGACAGGCTCAAACCGGACCAGACCGGCTGAAACCTGTTTTGACCAGCACAAACCGGTTTTGACCGGCTCAAACCGGATCAAACTGGACCAGAACGGCTCAAACCAGTTTTGTCCATATTACACCGGCTGAAAATGATTTTGACCGGCTCAAACCCGCCCAGACCGTCTCAAACAGGACCAGACCAGCTCAAACAGGAATCAAACTGGACCAGACTGGATGAAAACGGTTTTCACCGGCTCAAACCGGACTCAAACCAGACCAGACGGGCTCAAACAAGACCAGACCTGCTAGACCGGCTGAAACCGGTTTTGAATGGCTCAAATCAGACCAGATCGGCGCAAACCGGTATTCACCGGCTCATACCAGACTCAAAGCGGACCAGACCGCCTCAAACCGGTTTTGACCGGCTCAAACTGGTCCAGACCGGCTTAAACCTTATCAGACCGGCTCAAACCTGTTTGGACCATATTCAACCGGCTCAAACCAGTTTTGACGGGCTCAAACCGGACTCAAACCAGACCAAACCGGCTAAAACTGGTTTTGACCGGCTCATACAGGACCAGACCGGCTCAAACTGGTTTTGACCGGCTCAAATACGACTCAAACCGGACCAGACCGGCTCAAACCGGTTTTCACTGCCTCAAACTGTACCAGACTGGCACAAACCGGTTTTGACCGGCTCAAACCGGCTCAAACCGGACCAGACTGGCTCAAACCGTTTTTGACCGGCTCAAACCAGACTCAAACGGGTTTTTAACAGATCAAACCAGACCAGACCGGCTCAAACCGGTTTTGACGGACTCAAACTGGACTCAAACCGGACCAGACTGGCTCAAACCGCTTTTGATCGGCTCCAACACAACCAGACCGGCTCAAACCGGACCAGACAGTCTCCAACAGGTTTTGACCGTCGCAAACCGGGCCAGACCGGCTCAAAATGGCTCAAACCGGGCCAGACTGGCTCAAACCGGCTCCAACCAGACCAGACCGGCTCAAACCGTTTTTGTCCAGCTCAAACCAGAATCAAACGGGTTTTTAACGGATCAAACCGGACCAGACCGGCTCAAACTGGTTTTTACGGGCTCAAACTGGACTCAAACCGGACCAGACCGGCTCAAACCGGTTTTGACCGGCTCAAACCGGACTCAAACCGGAATAGACCGGGTCAAACCGGTTTTGACCAGATCCAACAGGACCAGACCGGCTCAAACCAGACCATACAGGCTCAAACCGGACTCAAACCTGACCAGACCGGATTAACCGTACTCAAACTGGAGCAGACTGGCTCATACCGGCTCAAACCGGACCACACGCACTCAAACCGGTCAAACCAGACCAGATCGGCTCAAACCGGATCAATACGAACCAGACCGGCTAGACCGGTTCAAACCGGTTTTGACCGGCTCAAACCGGACCAGACCAGTTGAAACCGTATCAAACCGG
>NC_132926.1:84937658-84940158 GCF_047675955.1 Chlorocebus sabaeus
ATGTGTAGAAGCCTGCCTTCCTTCCCTCCCTCCCTCCCCCCCTCCCTCCCTCCCACCCACCCACCCTCCCTCCCTCCGTACCCCCCTCCCCCACTCCCACCCACCCTCCCCCACTCCCACCCTCCATCCCTCCCTCCCTCCTTCCCTCCCTCCTCCCTCCTCCCTCCCTCCCTCCCTGCCTGCCTTGCCTGCCTTGCCTGCCTTGCCTTCCTGGCCTGCCTGGCCTGCCTGCCTTGCCTTTCTGGCCTGCCTTGCCTTCCTTCCTTCCTTCCTTCCTTCCTTCCTTCCTTCCTTCCTTCCTTCCTTCCTGCCTGCCTTCCTTCCTTCCTTCCTGCCTTCCTGCCTTCCTTCCTTCCTGCCTTCCTGCTTTCCTGCCTTCCTGCCTTCCTGCCTTCCTGCCTTGCCTGCCTTGCCTGCCTGCCTTGCCTGCCTGCCTGCCTGCCTGCCCTGCCTGCCTACCTGCCTGCCTGCCTGCATGCCTTGCCTGCCTGCCTGCCTTCCTTCCTTCCTTCCTTCCTTCCTTCCTTCCTTCCTTCCTTCCTTCCTTCCTTTCTGCCTTGCCTGCCTGTCTGCCTGCCTGCCTGCCTTCCCTCCTGCTTTCCTTTCCTTCCTTTCTGCCTGCTTGCCTGCCTGACTTCCTGTTTTCCTTCCTGCCTGCCTTCCTGCCTTCCTTCCTGCCTTCCTTTCCTTTCCTTCCTTCCTGCCTTCCTTTCCTTCCTGCCTGCCCGCCCGCCCTCCCTTCCTTCCTTCCCTCCCTCCCTCCCTCCTTCCCTCCCTCCCTCCCTCCTTCCCTCCCTCCTTCCCTCCCACCTTCCTTCCTTCCTTTTTTTATGTTCGTTTATTTTCTTTCTTAGCCTGCTTGATCTTCTCACTCTGTCGCACCCTGGACTTGCAGGCGCGCGATCGTGGTTCATGGCAGCCTCCACCTCCCTGGGCTCTAATGATCTCAGCCTACCAAGCAACTGGGACTACAGGGATCTCTTAACCCCGGGAGGTGGAGGCGAACGTGAGCTGTGATCGCGCACCTCCACTCCAGCTGAGGTGAGGAGAGCTGGGGTGCAGAGAAAAAATGCATTGTGATCTTAATTACCTTGTAGCGTTACTCATGCCCTCTTATTTACTTGTTTTTGTCATGGGTTATTACTTCTATGTCATTGTCATGTTCATCCTTTGCTTACTTGCTTGCTTGCTTGCTTGCTTGCTTGTTTGTTTTCTTTTTTGATTTTGTTTTGTTTCTCTTCTTTTTTTTTTTTTTGGTTGAGATGGAGTCTTGCTCTGTCTCCCAGGCTGAAGTGCAGTGGCGTGATCTCGACTCACTGCGAACTCCACCTCCTGGGCTCAAGCAATTCTCTGCCTCAGTCTCCCAAGTAGCCGGGATTACAGGCGTCTGCCACCACGCCTGACTAATTTTTTTTTGATTTTGACCACAGGCGGGGTTTCACTACCTTGCCCAGCCTGGTCGGGCACTCCTGACCTCATGATCCACCCGCCTCGGCCTCACAAAGTGCTGGGATTACAGGCGTGAGCCACCGTGCCCAGCCACTTACTTCTTTTTTCACTTAGTTTTACGTTAAACGTGTTTACTTCCTTACATACTTTCTTACTTGCTTACGTGGGACTACAGGCACACACCACCACACCGGATAACTTTTATATTGTTTCTCATGCTTTCCGTATGTATGTATGTATGTATGTATGTATGTACGTACGTACGTATGTGACATGGGGTTCGAGGTTCTATCACGTTGCCCGGGCGGGTCTCCAACTCCTGTTCTCAAGCAACCCGCCTGCCTCGGCCACCCACACTGCTGCTATTACAGGCGTGAGCCGTTGAGCCTAGCTCATTCTATATTTGCTTCTCTCTCTCTCTCTCTCTCTCTCTCTCCCCCCGCGTCCCCCCCAATTGTCTTCTCAGTAGGGATGTGGTCTTGCTTTCTTGTCCACGCTCTGGGCACATACAATCTCTTTTTAGACGTCTATTATTATGACTATTACTATCATTATTACTATTATTATTGCAAGTATCGTCTCATATATCGAGATGATCTCAAACTTCTGGGCTCCAGCGATCGTACCACATCGGCCTCCCAGACTGTTGTGATGACACGCGTGGGCAAGGTACACTCTGGTCGTATTTGTCGTCTCTTGGTTCTTTTCGTTTTTTGTGTCCAGTGCGGATGCCTACTTGATAGTACGGGGAGTGCAAACAAATAAAATTTTCAGACGCGTCTCACCAATCTGCCTTTTCTTTCTACTGGCACAAGCCACATCGGGTGTGCTGCGCCTGATCTCTGATGCTTTTGAATACTATGGAAAGCGTCTCTGTGTGTATTTTAATTTTTTTCGACATGTACAGTCTCCATCCACCGCAAGAAGATCGATAAGCCCTTTTCCTCATTCTCCTTCCCTTTCTACGAAGGGAGAAATGTGATTGGATTTTTCCTGCTTACACACAGGAATCAGTCTGCTGTTTTCTTTTTTAAACCCGAGGGGACTGAAC
>NC_132926.1:84942658-84982658 GCF_047675955.1 Chlorocebus sabaeus
TTCTTTCATCTGGTGTCTCAGGAGTTCTGTCTGCGGCTTGTCCTGGTACATTTCTGGGTTCCCTCACCGGGAAGCCAGGTGGTGATGCATGGAGGGTCGAGGCAGACCCTTAGGCAGCTTATGCCTGCCCTGTAGAGCATCCCTGCAGGGGACTCTGGCCAGCTTGAGCGATGCGGATCCTCAAGAGTGCTGCCGGGTAGGCATCTGCCCCGGTGCAATGCCTTGCCTCAAAACAGCAGTACACAGCAGGCCCCCGTGGAGGATCGGCACAGTGGCTAGACACTGGGAAGGAACTGGCACTTTAAGTCCGGACGTGTGAAACTTGCTGAGACTGCTCTTTGGAACTTCCCCCACTCCATTTGAGTGGAAGCGTGGCCTGATCACCCACGGCGTACCTCTACCGGCACTTTGGTTTTGGTTTCTGGCTTGACTTGAATTCATTGGTTGATACTTTGGTTTCACTTTCGATTTTGACTTGACTTGAAATGCTGGATAAACAGGCCTGCCTTTAGTGCCACTTTGGTCTTGCTCCTGATTTTGGTTTGGCTTACATTGCTTGACGAATGGGTGTGCCTATAACAACACTTTGGTTTTAGCTTTGATTTCGATTTAGTGTCAATTACGTGACTGAGTGACCTTTTACCCTTTCCTTCTCGTAGGGTGAATGTTGTTCCATCTCGAGAGAAAAATAGGTCAGACACAAAGTAAGCCCACTCCGCTAGGAACCCTGTTAAAAACATTTCAAAAAGAAAAATAAAAGGAAAGTCATCAAATCGTCACCACTTACTCTACTAAAACGCACGTTACAGAACCTTACAAAAGGTTTTGCAGGAGATTATAGAGTTCAGTTAACCCCCTAGAGGTCACGAACTCTGGGAGAATTAGAATTGCCCTCTTCTGCTGTTGGATGGCCCACGGAAGGAACTATAGACAGAGAACAATTGGCCGTGTAGTTCAGGTGGTGACAGAGTCGGAGGACAGCCAGCGTACCTAGATCAAATTCCTTTATATTGACTCATGGCGAAATAGATTATAGACAAAGCCGGCGTTAATTTAGTCCTGTTTAACAACTTTGTGCAAAATAGCCAAAAGTAAAAGTAAGAGCAGCTTCGCCAGCAGACACGGACTTTAAAAAGGGACTCCCAGGAAACAGCAAGAGAAGCCAGTTTTATGGGAGCCACGAGAGATAACACACATTCTTTCTCCATGTATCCCAGCCTACCCCAGTTCACCGAGGCCAACAACCCCCTCAGAAATGAGATTCAGGAGCTGACACGCCCCAGGTCTCACTTCGAAGGGAAGGATCGGAGCCTCCAGAGGCCAAGGAAAGAAGTCCAGATAGTCAAGTGGGCCATCTCAGATCTGGTCTTGGTCGAGCTCTGTAAATGCCTCTCAGGGAGATACGAGGACCTGTCTATTATAATGACCAGGCCCACGTCTGGGGGGGTGGTGGGGGGCAACAGATTTTCATCGATCAACCCTTTTCAACCATTGATCTACTAAACTGGAAACACCCTGAACCCACCGCCTTGCTCCCGACAGCTAGAGCCCTCTCGAGCATGATTGTGTAGAGGTGTTGGACTCCAGTTTACTCTAGCAGATGTGACCTCCGGGACTAGCCTTGGACATCAGTACACTAGGAGCTATGCGTGGACGGGAACAGCTTCACCAACCCACAAGGAGAGACATGTGCAGAATATGCGGTGGTAACCCTGGACGCTGTCGTTAAGCTGGGCTTGTTGCTTTAATCCGGGCCTTAGAACTCGGTGAGGGTAAGACTGTAAACGTTTACACTGACTCTCGGTATGCCTGTTTCACCCTCCAAGTGTATAAAGAAAAGAGCCTGTTAAACTCTAGAAAAGAGGGAAAAGAGCAAAGCAAAAAGAAAGACTAAAAGCAAGTGTAAAGACAGAGAATCAAAAGAAAACAGGAGAGACAGACAGCAATGCCTGGGCAGGGGCAGGGCCTGTGTCGTTTCTCGGGCCCCACCAGCTGGCCGTAGGAGGGGGAGAACGCGGGTGGCGGGGGGAAGGAGCATTGTGAGAGGACGAGGACGCGGATGTAGACATGACAGAAGTCAAGTTAGGCAAGGATTCCAGAGCTGGACAAGGCTAGAGAGAGATTAACGTGCGAGATGGGGGGGGGGGGGGGAAGGACACTAGAAGGGTAACTGTTCAGAGGGCAATTCAGGAAATGGCCAAGGCCGCGAGACAAAGAGGCCATCGGCCAAGGGCTGCTGCACCTTGGAGGAACCAGACACTCATCTGATCAGGCTGACAGGAGCTGAAGAATGTAAAGACTAGGGCAGGCTAGGCACCTTCTCATTAGGCTCCCAGGAGCCCATGGTCACATTAGAAGTTACAAACAGCAAGACTCTGCCGTATCTGGATTCCAATTTCTTACTGAAGGCTCAGCCACTAGATACAGTGACAAAGGGGTGGAGTGGCGGTGGGGATGGGGGGAGGGGGGGAACTCCTCCTCTCAGAAACTTAAACAGGAAAAAGAGCCATACCTTGTGAAAACTTCCTTATAGACTTTACAGACCTGCCCCCTGCTGGAGGCTAGTGCTTGTTTGCACCTTTCCAGGGTACATTACAGTTTTCCCCACCAGGACAGAAAAAGTACAAGAAGTGACTAAACTACTGTTAAAAGACATTATACCCAGGTTTAAGACTACCTCTAATTTTAAAGTCAGACATTAGGCCAGCATTTGTAGCTGTAGCTGGAATAGTGCAACATTTAACAAGACTGTTAACAATACAACACAGGTTACACGCAGCCTATCAGCCACAAAGTTCAACAAAAGGTGGAACGCATGAACTGGACACTCGAGCGAGCAGCTGCTGACGACCAAAAAAAAAAAAAAAAAAGAGTTGCTATATGTGTGTGTGTGTGTGTGTGTGTATGTGTGTGTGTGTGTGTGTGTGTGTGTGTGTGTATGCGCCTGGACGTTCACTTAAGATAAAATCAGGTTTTTGCCTATGGTCCTCCTCCGAGTCAGGTGCACCCCCACCAAACAAACTAGGTATCTGCCCTGTAAGATTGTGTTCAGTTGACCACCCGCAAATCGTAGGTCAAATACAAGGTGACGTTCGGAAACTACAGAAATTAACCTTCAAAAGGCAAATGCAGCCTTTCAAAATAGCCATATGAAGTGTTCATAATTAAATAAAGAAAAATAATGCCTCTAAGCGTGACACCCATTTACATCTAGTGACCCTGTGTAAAGTAAAACCTAATTTTTCTACAACCCATATAGGATGAGCCCTATACTGTAACCTTGTCCACTCCCACTGCTGTTAAAGTTGCAGGTGTTGCGTCTTGGATCCACCACAGTCAGCTAACACTGGCAGCTCAGGACAAGTGGACCGGCCAACAGGACGCAGATCATCCAACCTGGCTCATCCTGAGACGAGACTAAGCTGCTGCTGAGGACCACAAGCCCTGCTCTAGTCACACACCGGCAGCTGACTAGTCTACGCACGGCCGAAGCTTGAGGACTCATCAAGCAAGTCAATGTAGTTAAAAATCTTAAGACAAATAGTTTTCCTAGAATACTAACTGTTTTCCTATTGTTCTGTCGCTGTATTCAACCTTTTTCCCAGGTAAGGACCTCTTTCGTCCTTGCCGGACATGAATATGCTATACATTGCTTTGTTGTTGTTACCCCCCCATAACCACGCTAGAGGAAACACCTATGTAAGGTGGCCCCACGGTACACGTACTGCTTAGGAAACCCAGACCCGTCCAGCCCAGCAACACTTGCAAGGTCTTTCAGTCATTCTTTAAACATATAAACCAGAAGTTACCAGAACCTCCTCCTTTAGCCAAAAATTAAAAAAAAATAATAAAAATTAAAAATAAAAAAACAGAAAAAAACTATTTCCTCAGTTGGCAGAAAACATTGCTGTCAGCCTAGATGTGTCTTCATGGTATGTTGATAAAAGGGCTAACATAACAGACCAATGGCCTGGAGAAGCAGAAGGGCTAATGCCTCAAGGTAACTTGACTTTAACCAACTCTTTCCCCAAACAGACCCCGCAAGTTCAAGCGTCTGCCTCGTAAACACTTCACTGATTAAAAAATACTGTTTTACTGGCTAAAAAAAGGTTTTAAGACCCCGTGAAAAACTAACCTGCTTAAGACATGACAGAGTTAGTACAAGTGCCTGTACAGGTTTAACACAGGTTTGATCCTAGGTCTTCATTTAGAAAATAGTTTCCAGCTGTAGAAAATGTAAAACCCTCACTGTAAGTGTTTGATTCGTAATAGAAACTTGCTTGCTGCTCCCCTGTGTATTACACTTGCTCCTTCCAATGACAAAAGGTTTTGTAGCTACCATGGCTCGTCAGAGAACTTCCACACAAGTGTATTACATAAAACGCTATCACTCTGTATTGCTAAAAGACTCAAAAAGTAAAAATGAAAGTGAACCCTCCCACTAATGAGTGAAAATTCTCAAAGTGGGGGATAAGGAAGGAGACCTCTACTACTCCTGCTGCCCTCCTCCCCCCACCTTGCCTAGTTCACAAGACAGGAGGAAAGAGAGAAAGCAAAACGTTAGAAACAAACAAAAGTAAGATAAATAGCCAGACAACCTTGGCAGGCACCACCACCCGGCCGTAGGAGTTAAAAAAAAAAAAAAAAAGTAATACTAATATCATTGACCCCTGACCTAAACTACTTGTGTTATCTGTCAATTCCAGACACTATGAAAAAAAGCGTTGTAAAACTTTTTGTTTGTTCTGTTGGCTGATGCAGGTAGACCCCAGTCACGTTTCCCACGTGTGCTCCATTTATCACAACCCTTTCACGTGGACCCCTTAAAGTTGTAAGCCTTCAAAAAATTGTCCTTTTCGGGGAGCTCGGCTCTTAAGGTGCAAGTCTGCCGACACTCCCGGCCAAATGAAAAACCTCTTCCTTCTTTAATCTCGTGTCTGATGAGTTTGGTCTGTGGCTCGTCCTGCTACAATAATAATAATGATGATGATGATGATGATGATGATTTATATATTGTATATATAATTATATCTACTTTATATATACACACACACACACACAAGCACACATATAATTATTATGATAATAACATTCGTTGTGAGTGGTGATGCATGCCTGTAGTCACAGCTTCTCGGGAGGTTGACATAAGAAGAAGATCACTTGAGGCCTGACAGGTCGAGGCTTCAGTCAGCCGTGACCCACTCCATCCTGGGCAGTTACCAGTCAGGGGGATATGCCCCCTCCCTGTTTTCTTTCTTTTCTTTCCTTTTTTAGTTTTCTCCTTCCTTCCTTCCTTCCTTCCTTCCTTCCTTCCTTCCTTCCTTCCTTCCTTCCTTCCTTCCTTCCTTCCTTCTTTCCTTCCTTCCCTCCCTCCCTCCCTCCTTCCCTCCCTCCCTCCCTCCCTGCCTGCCTGCTTTCTTTCTTTCTTTCTTTCTTTCTTTCTTTCTTTCTTTCTTTCTTTCTCTCTCTCTCTCTCTCTGTTTCTTTCTTTCTTTCTTTCTTTCTGTCTGTCTCTCTCTCTCTCTCTCTCCTTCTTTCTTTCTTCCTTCCTTCCTTCCTTCCTTACCTGCCTTCCGGCCTTCCTGCCTTTCTTCTTTCTTCCCTTCTTCCCTTCCTTCCCTCCCTCCTTCTTCCATCCCACCTCAGCCTCTCAAAGTGCTGGGAATACTGGCGTGAGGCCCCATGCCTGCTTGGCCTAAAGAGACACCTATTGAAAGTAAGACATAGACAGCTCCTTGCAGTGATCTGATCGATTGCTTGACTGATTTACAGACAGCGTCTCACTCTGTCACCCTGGCACTGGTGCCATCATGACTCACTCACTGCAGTGTGGACGCTCCTGGACTCAAGCAATCCTTCCACCTCAGCCTCCAGAGTGGAGGGCCTGGGAACACGGACCCGCGCCACTGTGCCCAGATGATTTTCAGTTTTTATTGTTTTATTTTTCTTTTTCCTGAGACAGAGTTTCGCTCTTGTTGCCCAGGCTGGAGTGCAATGGCGCGGATCTCAGCTCACCGCAACTTCTGCCTCCCAGGTTCAAGTGATTCTCCGGCGTCTGCCTCCCGAGTAGCTCGGGTTGCAGGTATGCACCACCACGTCTGGTTGATTTTGTATTTTTACTAGAGTTGGGGCTTCTCCATATTGGCCAGGCTGGTCTCCAACTCCCGACCTCAGGTGATTCTTCCTCCCCGGCCTCCCAAAGTACTGGGATGGCAGGCGTCAGCCACCGCGCCTGGCCTTCATTTTTAAATGTGTTTGTACAGACAGGGTCTCATCATTTTGTTGTAACCCTTCTGACACGGCGTCCCAAAGTGCTCACGTGACGGGTGTGAGCCACAGCGCCTGGACTCTGGGGAATGATTCACGAGCACGACCGCTGTACTATTTATTTCTTATTTATTTATTTATTTACTTACTTATTTATATTATTATTATTATTTTTAAATTATTATTATTATTTTTTTGAGACGGAGTTTTGCTCTGGGCGAGGGCGAGGCGAGGGGAGGCGTGTGGCTTTGGAAACCGCAGCACCGCCTTCTAAAGCCCCATTCAAACGCACAAAGCCCTGTTCCTTCCCTTCCCGGACTTGGAGCTGATGCCTTCCATAGCCATGGGCTTCTCTCCATTCAGAAACTTTTACAGGCGCAACCCCACCCAGAGACTGGCTGCGGTTGACGATTGGGGGTGTGCTGGGGCTGGCAAGTCGGTCCCCTATTTTGGCTAGCTCGGCCACGACATCCCCCGACCCCTAACGCTTGCTCACCCTTTCAGATCCCTTGCCTCCACCGCCTTGGGGGCTGACCTCTTCTTTTAATATCTGCCTTTCTTCCTGTCTTGGGTTGGAGGAGGGTGTGCAGGAATGAGGGTGTGTGTGGGGAGGGGGTGTGGGGTGGGGATGGAGGGGAGTGTCCTAAGGGTCGATTTAGTGTCATGCCTCTTTCACCGCCACCACCAAAGATGAAAGCAATGATCAGCTAAAGACCGCTTGTTCTCATCTATAACTGGGAACAAAATAATGAGAATGTGTGGGCACAACGAGGGGGATGAGAGAGGCAGGAGCCTACTTGAGGGAGGAGGTGTGGAAGGAGAGACATCTTCAGGAAAACAAACAAACAAACAAACACACAAATCACAAAAAGTGTCGGGTACTGCGCTGAGTATCCGGGTGATGAAATCATCTGCACACTGAACCCCCCAGTCAGAAGTTTACCTGTGTAACAATCTTGCACATGTATGCTTGAAAAAGACATAAAAGTTAGGGGAGAAGGGGGTGGGGGGGGAGAGAGAGAGAGAGAGAGAGAGAGAGAGAGAGAGAGAGAGAAGGAAACATGACCTCCTTGACCTGAGTCAGGGGGTTTCCGGTCTTGTGGCAGAACATTCAGTGACAATGGAATATTTTGGCCTGTTCTTTTTTTGTGCGTTTGCTAATTTTTTGTTGCTGTTGTTGTTGATGTTGTTGTTGTTGTTTTAAGACAGAGTCTCACTCAGCCACCCAGGCTGGAGTGCAGTGCTGCAATTCGGCTCACTGCAACCACCGTCTCCCAGGTTCAAGCGATTCTCCCGTCTCAGCCTCCTGAGTAGCTGGGATTACAGGCACCCGCCATCATGCCCCGCAAATGTTTCTATGTTAGTAGAGATGGGGTTTCACCATGTTGGCCAGGTTGCTCTTGAACTCCTGACCCCAGGTGATCCACCCATCTCGGCCTCCCAAAGTGCTTGGATGAGAGGCGTGAGCCACCGCGCCCGGCGGCGGGGCCTGTTTTTTTTTTTTTTTTTTTTTTCCTTTTTTCTTCTTCTTCTTTCTTTCTTTCTTTCTTTCTTTCTTTCTTTCTTTCTTTCTTTCTTTCTTTCTTTCTTTCTTTCTCTCTTTCTCTCTTTCTCTCATCTTCCTTTCTTCCTTTCTTCCTTTCTTCCTTTTTTGGTAGGGGGGGACTGAATCTCTCTCACTCTGTCACCCAGGTGGGGATGCAGTGGCCCTCCCTTGGCTCACTGCAGCCTCTGCCTCCCGGATTCCAGTGATTCTTCTTCAGTGGCTGGGATTACAGGCTCACACCACCACATCCGGCTAATTTTTGTATTTTGAGTAGAGACGGGGTTTGTCCATGTTGGCTGCACTGGTCTCGAACTCCTGACCTCAGGTGATCCGTCCTCCTGGGCCTCCCAAAGTGTTAGGACGACAGGCCTGAGCCGCCGGTATTTCAGCCTTTAAAAGTGCCGGCCCTACCACCTTTCGCTGTGGACGTTACGCTCTGAATGACGTGTCATCTCTGTCATAGCTTGACTCCCTGTGTCCCCTCTGCCATTTCACTCCATCCTGTGCAGCAAGAGCAAAACTCCATCCTGCCACCTCCTCGCGCAAAATAAAACAAAACAAAAAAAGAAACTGTACACATGACCTATAAGTGTCTGTTCCTGTGAGTGATTTCTGAGATATGGCACTGTAGACTGACCGCAGTGGCTCACGTCTGTCATCCTAGTACTTTGGGAGGCTGAGGTGGGCGGATCGTGAGGTCGGGAGATCGAGATCGTCCTGGCTAACATGGTGAAACTCCGTCTCTACTGAAAATACAAACGAATTATCTGGGTGTAGTGGCCGGCGCCTGTAGTCCCAGCTACTCGGGAGGTTGAGGCAGGAGAATGGTGTGAACCTGGGAGGCGGAGGTTGCAGGGAGCCGCGATCGCGCCACTGCACTGCAGCCTGGGCGGCAGAGCAAGTCTCTGTCTCAAAAAAGAAAGAAAGAAAGAAAGAAAGAAAGAAAGAAAGAAAGAAGGAAAGAGGGAAAGAGGGAAAGAGGGAAAGAAGGAAAGAAGGAAAGAAGGGAAGAAGGAAAGAAGGAAAGAAGGAAAGAAGGAAAGAAAGAGGAAATGAAAGAAATGGCACTGTATCGCTATTGGGCTAGGACCCTCTCTCTTTCTGTCTGTTCCTCTCTGTCTCTCTCTGTACAGTTTCTGGCTTTCCTGTCTCTCTCACTGTGTCTGTCTTCCGTCTTACTCTCTTTCTTTGCCTGTCTGTCTGTCTGCCTCTCTCTCTCTCTCTCTCTCTCTCTCTCTCTCTCTCTCTCTGTCTCTCACTGTCCGTCTATGTCTTTCTCTGTCACTCTCTTTATCTATCTGCCTGTTCCTCTCTTTCTCTCTGTCTCTCTGTCTGTCTCTTTCTCTCTCTGCCTGTGTCTCTCACTCACTGTGTCTCTCTTCTGTCTTACTCTCTTTCTTTGCCTGTCTGTCTGTCTCTGTCCATCTCTCTCCCTCTCTCCCCCTCCCTGTCTACTCTGTTTCTCTCTCTCTCTCTCTCTCTCTCGCTCGCTCTCACTCTCTTGCTCTTTCTGTCCGTTTCTCTCTGTCTCTGCCTGTCCATCTCTCTTTTTCTACGTCTGTCCCTTTGTCTGTCAGATCCCCCGGTCCCAGAGAGGGCCCTGCCCCTTCCATGAAAGTGAGAAGTGCGTGCTTAGAGAGGCTGAGAGGAATCTACACAGACGGGCCTTGCCAGGCTTCCCCACTCGGTGCATGATTTCGGGAGATCTTCGCCGGGTCCCCACTTGGACGAAAGGGTCATTCGCAGACTTTTCTCTCTGTCACGTGTGACGTCCGTACTTCTCATATTTCTCTGATAAGCTCCTCGACTTTAAAATACACAGCTAAGGCCGGGCACGGTGGCTCATGCCTGTCATCCCAGCATTTTGGAAGGCTGAGGCGGGTGGATCACCTGAGGTCGGGAGTTCGAGGCCAGCCTGACCGACATGAAGAAACCCCGTCTCTACTAAAAATACAAAATGAACCGGGCATGGTGGCGCAGGCCTGTAATCCCAGCTACTCAGGGGGCTGATGCAGGAAAATCGCTGGAACCTGGCAAGTGGAGGTTGCAGTGAGCTGAGATCTCACCCTTGCACTCCAGACTGAGCAGCAAGAGTGAAACTCCGTCCCACCGCCCCCGCCCGTGCACGCACACACACACAAACAGAAAAAAGAGGGAGAAAAATAGAAAAAGAAAAATTCTTCCCACGTGACCCATAAGTGTGTGTTCCCGTGAGTGATTTCTAAGAAATGGCACTGTAGGGACTGAATGCGGTGGTTCACGTCTGTCATCCCAGGACTTTGGGAAGCTGAGGCAGGTGAATCAGGAGGTCAGGAGTTCAAGACCAGCCTGGCCTACATGGTGAAACCCCGTCCCTACTAAAACTACAAAACTGAGTCGGGCGCGGTGGGGCAGACCCCTGTGGTCCCAGCTCCTCGGGAGGCAGAGGTGGGAGAATCGCTGGAACCTGGGAGGTGGGAGTTGCAGTGAGCCGAGATCGTCCCACTGCACTACAGCCTGGGCTGTAGAGTGAGTGAGACTCTGTCTCAAAATTACATAAATAAATAAATGGCAAGCAAGAAAGAGAAAATGACAGAAATGGCACTGTATCGCTACTGGGCTGGGACGGCGGTGATGTTCTTCTGGGGAGACACCACGTGGGGCGAAGTGTAGTGTGCGGACTCCGATCTTAGTGGTGGGATGTGGATGCTCCGCGATTCACCGTACTGACTAGATTCATGACTGATTCACGACAGGGTGGACTTCGGGGAACACGGTTGAGAAATGGGTACTTCGGGAGCAAAATCTGGCCCCGGAACAGGAAGGGTGTGTGATGTGCACTGCCTTCCCCGTGAAATCCACGCTGTGTCCAGGAGCATGGATGTCATGCACTAACACTCGTTCAGGTATTGCCTCTCCGAGGTCGTGGGTCTGGAGTCTACTCTGACACGCTAATGACTGCACTTCTGTCTTCGGTAGCTCCCACCTTCACCCCTGGCATCCTCCATGCACCCGCGCCCCTGGTCCTCTCTTCTCTCTGGGGGAATGGAAGTTCAGGTGATCCCAGGGGCAGAAACTTTGGCTGTGACCCTGGGGGGTCTGGTCGACCTGTCGCGGGCATCGCGTGGGAGGACTCCCTGGGCCCGGAGACGGCCTGTTTTGAGAGGGATCCGGGAGACGCCGGCGACGCAGTGTGCCTCCACCGCATCCCCCTCCCCAACCTCCACCCCGACCCAGAGCGATCCATCCTTTGCTTCTTTTTCCGTGACGACTGACACTTGCAGGCATCGGTTGTCTTCGGGCATCACCTAGCGGCCACTGTTACTGAAAGTCGAGGTGGCATGGAGGGAGGTCTCACCGAAACTTCACCGAGCCTGGGGCAACCGGTTTCTCGCCGTCCCTTCTGGAGGCCCCTCCCTCTCTCCATCGTTGCCTAGGTAACCTCTGCCCTGGCGGGGGCCCTATTGTTCTTTTATCGGCGCTTTAGTTTCCTTACTGTGTTGGTTTCTTTAATGCGCATAGACCCTTCTACTTGGGCTGTATGAGGGGTCAGTTTAATTTTCAAGTCGCCCTCCCAGCCCCCGCGGCTCCCCCCCTTCCCCACGTTCCTTTACCTGAATTTAGTGAGTCAGTGAGGTGGGTTCCCCTCAACCTCCCCACCCCCCGCCTCCCAACATCATGCTTGGAAACATTCCGGAGCCAGCCGGGTGTGCCTCCATCTTCTCTCCCCCTCCCCCACCCCTTGCCGGAGATCTCATTCTTGCCAGGCTGACATTTGCATCGGTGGTAGTCAGGCCTCACTCAGTGGCCACTGTTTTTTGAGATGGGAGGAGTGGCACGGTCCCACTTCCCCAGAGGCAGCTTGGGCCGATGGCATAGCCCTTGACCCGTGTGGGCAAGCGGGCTGGTCTGGAGTTGTGGGGTTTCTCCCCCTCCCGGCTTTGCTCCTCAGGCCTCCCTCCGTAAGAAAGCTTCACCTCGGCTGGGTCTCAATCACCTTTGATCATGATGTTTTCTCTTCTCCTCCCTCCCTCCCGCCAGCATATTTCCACAATGGGAAGAGCGTCACAGCTCTAGTATGGGCATTCTTAGTACTTCCCCCACGTAGAAAGGCTTTCTGAAAACTAACACTCTGCTCACTTAAGATTTCCAGGGGGCCGGGTGCAGTGGCTCAAGTCTGTAATCCGCGCGGTGGCTCAAGTCTGTAATTCCAGCACTTTGGGAGGCCGAAACGGGTGGATCACGAGGTCAGGAGATCGAGACCATCCTGGCTAACACGGTGAAACCCCGTCTCTACTAAAAAATACAAAAAACTAGCCGGGCGAGGTGGCGGGCGCCTGTAGTCCCAGTTACTCGGGAGGCTGAGGCAGGAGAAAGGCGTGAACCTGGAGGCGGAGCTTGCAGTGAGCTGAGATCCGGCCACTGCACTCCAGCCTGGGCCACAGAGCAAGACTCCCTCTAAAAAAAAAAAAAAAAAAAAAAAAAAAAAGATTTCCAGGGACGGTGCCTTGGCCCGTGTTTGTTGGCTTGTTTTGTTTTGTGTTTTTCCTTGTTCTTATTTGTTTCTTTTGAGGTGCAGTAGAAATCCCCAATTTTCGGCCGGGCACGGTGGCTCAAGCCTGTAATCCCAGCACTTTGGGAGGCTGAGACAGGCGGATCACGAGGTCAGGAGATCGAGACCATCCTGGCTAACACGGTGAAACCCCGTCTCTACTAAAATACAGAAAAAAGTAGCTGGGCAAGGTGGCGGGCACCTGTACTCCCAGCTACTCTGGAGGCTGTGGCAGGAGAATGGCATGAACTTGGGAGGCGGGACTTGCAGGGAGCTGAGATCTGGCCACTGCACTCCAGCCTGGGCAACAGAGCCAGACTCCATCTCAAAAAAAAAAAAAAAAAAAAGAAAGAAATCCCCAATTTTCAGGAATACGTGTATTTTCCCCAAGACAGGTTAGCTGCTGTTTTCTCCTGTTGTTAACTAGTGCATTTGTGACTCTCTCGACGTGTAATGAGAGCCGGTTGATGTGTACTATACTTCATGAGATCTTATTTTCTAGAAATCCATAAGCAGATGCTACTGCTGCTCCTGCTGCTGCTGCTCTTGTTGCTGTTCTTGCTGTTGTTCTTTTCAAAGCATACCCCGGCCTCCGTTTATGGGATCAAAAGCATTATAAAATATGTGTAATTATTTCTTGAGCATGCCCTTCCTCCTCCTCTCTCTGTCTCTCTGTCTGTGTCTGTGTCTCTCTTTCTCTGCCTGTCTTCTCCCTCTCTCTCTGTGTGTGCCTCTCTCTCTCTCTCTCACCCCCCCATCTGTTTGCTTCTGTATCTCTCTGTCTGTTTCTCACTGTCTCTGTCTGCCCATCTCTGTCTGTCTCTCTCTCTCTCTGCCGATTTCTCTCTGTGTGTCTGTCTTCTGTCTTACCCTCTTTCTCTTCCTGTCTGTCTGTCTGTCTGTCTCTCTCTGTCTCTCTCTCCCGTCTGTCTGTTTCTCTCTCTCTCTCTCTCTTTCTGTCTGTTTCTCTATGTCTCTCTCTGTCCCTCTCTGTCTTTGTCTGTCTGTCTCTCTGTCTGTCTCTATCTTCTCTCTCTCTCTGCCTGTCTGTTTCTCTCTCTCTCTGCCTGTCTGTTTCTCTCTCTCTCTCTCTCTCTCTCTCTCTCTCTCTCTCTCTGCCTGTCTCTCTCCCTGTGTCTGTCTTCTGTCTTACTCTATTTCTCTGCCTGTCTTTCTGTCTGTGGCTTTGTCTCTCTCTCCCTGTCTGTGTCTCTCTGTCTCTCTCTGCCTGTGTTTCTCTCACTGTGTCTGTCTTCTGTCTGATTCTCTTTCTCTGCCTGTCACTCCCTCTTTCTGTCTGTGTCTCTGTCTCAGTGAGTCTCTGTCCCTTTCTCTCTCTCTCTGTCTCTCTCTCTCTCTCTATTTCTCTGTCTGTCTTTTGTCTTACTTTGTTTCTCTGCCTGCCTGTGTGCCTGCCTGTCTGTCTGTCTGTCTCTCTCTCTGTCTGTCTCTCTCTCTCCCTTTTGGTCTGTTTCTCTCTCTCTCTCTCTCTCTGTCTCTCTCTCTCTGTCTCTCTCTGTGTGTATCTTTGTATCTCTGTCTGTCTCTCTCTGTCTCTGTCTCTCTCTCGCTCTCGCTATCTCCCACCTTCCCTTTCTTTGCCAAAAGAGCTCAAGTACATCTAATGTAATCCAGTACCAAGGCCTCAATTCTTAACTTTAGACACCCCAGATTTGATCTTCCCACAGAATGCTGTACAGAAGTGGTGAGTTGATTTCTGGACTTGGATACCTCATAGATACTACATAATAATAAAGATACCACCCTAAAATCTGGGGTTGCTTCTCCCTCGACTGTCTCAAAAAAATCGTACCTCTGTTCACCTAGGATGCTGGGAGGGTTTTCTCCATGTGCCTCTGCCTGCGTCCTAAATGACCTGGGACCAAGCCCTCTCTGTTCTGTCTCAAATCTGTATCTGCAAACACTTCTCAAATCTGTATCTGAAAGCACTTCAAAGAACCACTGGCTCTGTGAAAATATCCCAGAAGTGGCTTCAGCCTCTTGACTAGGAGGCCTAAACCTGCTGAGACCTTTCCTGCCCAGGATTCTGTGTGAACAAAAGTGCCTCTGCTGAGAGCTGGGATCCTCGGGACCAAGCTTGCTAGCGCTGGATTAGTCTCCAGAAGGATGCACGGGCCTCCGCAAAGCTGACCTCTCCCAACGAGGTCAAAGGGATCCCTGTGCATTGGCCCGAGGCCTCCAACGTACATCACCCATCACCATCACCATCACCATCACCATCACCGTCAGCATCCTGGCAAGCCTGCCCGAAGCCCCAACTACCGGGAGACACTTGGGAGCCCGGTCTTCCTTGGCTAAAGTCCAAAGGGACGGCGACTTCCATCCACCAGGTCTCCACTGAACTGCGAAGATGCGGAGCGTAGGGCAGAGAGGGGACGTGGAGGGGAGACGTCCTGACAGGCGATGAGTTCCCTAGGCTCTGGCAACCCCAACCACGACCCACGGTCCTGGGCATCCATGGGACACCATTGCTTTTTCCCCTCCTCTGTCCACAGCCGCCCCCACCCCATCCCATCCCCCACCCCACGCACACACGCTGGAGGTTACAAAACCACACAGCGTGAATAGAGCCTGACGGAGTGAGAGAGACCATTTCACAAGTCGGGGGGTGGGTCGGGGGGTGGGGGGGGGTCTGTAGAGAGTCCGATTCTCCCTCGTGGGTGGCTACAGGCTAGAAATGAATCTCACTTCTTGGGCGGAGGGGCTTCCTTAGGCAGTCACGTTTGCGGGAGTATCTCTCAAACCCTCCCTTGAGGCCACAAAATAGATTCCACTCCACCCCTTGACGTTTCCCTGTTTTCCCGGGTGCTGGATGTATCCTGTCAAGAGACCCGAGGGTGACTTGTTGCGTTAAACACCTTGATTGGCTTTGTGTGTTTGTTTCTGAGATGCGGTCTCACTCTGTTCCCCAGACTGGAGTGCAGTGGCATGATCTCAGCTCACTGCAACCTCTGCCTCCTGGGTTCCAGCGATTCTCCTGCCTTCAGCGGCACCATGCCCAGCTCCTCTTTTAATTTTTAGTAGACACGGGGTTTCGTCCTGTTTCACTGGCTTTCACTGTAGAGTCTCGATAAGAGCCACACCTCGTTCTGTGCCACAGAATGATTTCTTTATCATGCCGACTCTGGAAATCCCGGCCCCTTGTGATCCATTTCAAACCGAGAGTCACCTCATGTTTGGAAAATGGATCCGCTCCCAAGTTCGGTGGAGGGATGTGACATATGTAGGACGAGGGACTCTCTTTCTTCTGAGTCGGTCTGCACGGTGGGGCCTAGGGCTGGAGCTCTCTCTGTGCGGACCACTGGCTCCCTCTGCCTTGGGTTCCATCGGCTCCACCCTAGAATGAGGGCCTTGGCAAACTCTGGCCCTTCCTGGCCCTTAAGTCGCTGTCAGAAACCCCATCTCGCGCTCGGATGTCCTGAATGACTGTGGCTTGCGCCTCTCTGGAAACATTTGAAATCTATCCTCTACGCATGGCCACCTAAAACCACAGGAGCTTGGGACACACGGCCGCCATCCACCTCACTGGTTTTGGGAGAGAATGGTGAAAGTCTCTTGCCAACTCTCTCTCTCTTGACTTGAGTTCTTCAAGGGCGTGTGGTTAAGACGCAGTGAGACCAGATGTGTGAACTCAGGCCGGGTGCTGGTGGCTCACGCCTGTCACCCCAACACTTTTGGAGGCTGTGTCCATCCATAGGATCCCTTAGAGGAATCCCCTAACCCCGGAGAAGTTGAGGCTGCAGTGAGCCATAATGGTGTCAGTGCACTCCAGCCTGGGTGAAAGACAGAGCGAGACCATGTCACAGACAGACAGACAGACAGACAGACAGACAGACACGCAGGCAAGCAGGCAGGCAGGCAGGCAGGCAGGTAGACAGCAGCTGTATTATGTTCTTCTCAGGGTGGGAAGCAAAAATAACAGCAGACAGCACTTAACGTTTCTGTTGTTGTTCTTGTTTTGGACGGAGTTTTCACTCTTGTTGCCCACGCTGGAGTGCAATGATCACCATCTCGAGGGATCCACCTGCCCTCGGCCTCCCAAAGTGCGGGGATGACAGGCATGAGCGTACCGCACCCGGCTCCCCACCCCCCCATCCGCCCCCCAACCACAACCGCTTGTCTTCCGGACAGTTTTACGGCACAGTGTTTGGTTGGCCTGCTTACATTCATTCTACATAGAAATTTAGGATGTCAGCTTCTGGCCTCATGGACTCCGAGCTGAGGAGTCCCCTGGTCTGTCTATCACAGTACCGTACACGTAAGGAGTAGAAAAACCGCAATGTTCAAAATCAGTAATTTTGTGATACAGAAATACACGGATTCACCCAAAACACAGAAACTTTTACAAATTGTCTTTGTTAGTCCTGATGTCTGTGTCAGTGATTCTTTTAGGTTTGGACCTTGACCGAGAGAATTTCCAGTCGGTCTCTCGTCTCTCGTCTCTCGTCTCTGGACGGACAGAATTTCCAGATGATCCGATGGGTGGGGGTCTTAGGCTGTGTGACCCCAGGGGCCCTGGTCGATTAGTTGTGGGGATCGCCTGGGAGGGCGTGGTGACCCACTGTGCTGTGGGGGCCTCCATCCTTCCCCCTCCCGCCTCCCCCTCCAGGCGATCCCAATTCATTCCGGGCTGACAGTCTCATTGACAGACGTTGGGCATCACCTAGCGGCCACTGTTACTCTGAAAATGGAGGCCTCAACAGATGAAGGAAGCTCAGGCCGCCTGCGCACAGCCTGGGGCAACTGTGTCTTCTCCACTGCCCCCGCCCCCACCTCCAAGCTCCCCCCTTCTTGGTTGCCTAGGAAATCGCCACTTTGACGACTGGGCCGGAGTGACCTTTGATCAGGCAGCATAAGTAAGTAAATCAATCAATCAATCAATACATAAATGTAAATACAATACAATTTATGTATTGTATTTCCTACAATAAAGTAGTACGGGCATGGTGGCTCATGCCTGTCATCCCAGCACTTTGGGAGGCCGAGGCGGGCAGATCACCTGAGGTTGGCAGTTCGAGACCAGCCTGACCCACATGGAGAAACCCCGTCTCTACTGAAAATACCAAATTAGTGGGGCGCAGTGGCACATGCCTGTAATCCCAGCTACTCGGGAAGGGAAACTGAGGCAGGAGAATTGCTTGAACCTGGGAGGCGGAGGTTGCAGTGAGGCGAGATGGCGCCATTGCACTCCAGTCTGAGCAACAAGAGCGAAACTGCGTCACAAAAAAAAGCAGAAAACAAAAAAGCAAACCAACAAACAAACGAACTAACAAACACACAAAAAAACACCATTCTCTGTGAAACTGCTTTGTAGTGTGTGTATTCGTCTCACAGAGTTAAACCTTTCTTTTGAATCAGCAGGTTGGAAGGATTTTTTTGTAGAATCTGTCTATGTACATTTAGGAGACCCTTTTGCCGTATAGTGAAAAAATCTTATGTTTTCAGATAAAAATGAGAGAGAAGGTCTTCATGAAACAGCTTTCTGATGTGTGGATTCCTCATACAGAGTTAAAACTGCCTTTGGATTCAGCAGTTTGGAAGCAGAATGGACATTTGGGAGCCCATTGGGGCCTATTGTGAGAAACCGAATATCCCCACCCCAGAAATCATAAAGAAGCTCTCTATGATCCTGCTTTGTGATGTGTGGATTCATGGCACAGAATTACGACAAATTTTTGATTTAGGAGGTTTGAAGCAGTCTTTCTGTAGAATCCGCGAATATACCTTTGGGAGCCTATTGAGGCCTACTGTGAAAAACCGAATATCCCCAAATAAAAACTAGAAAGAAGCTGTCTCTGAAACTGCTTTGTGGTGTGTGGATTCATCTCACAGAGTGAAACCTTTCTTTTGATGTACCAGGTTGGAAGCGCCCCTTTTGTAGAATCTACAAAAGGACATTTGGGAGCTGTTTGAGGCCTAGGGTGAAAAACAGAAAATCGGTAGATAAAAACTAACAAGAAGCTATCTGCAAAACTGCTTTGCGATGTGTAGATTCCTCTGACAGAGTTACATTTTTCTGTTGATTCAGCAGATTGGAAGCCTTTTTTTTTTTTTTTTTTTTTTTTTTGACAGAGTCTCACTCTGTCCCCCAGGCTGGAGTGCAGTGACACCATCTCGGCTCGCTGCAACCTCTGCCTCCCAGTTGAAGGGATTCTCCTGCCTAAGCCTCCCAAGTAGTTGGGGTTACAGGCACCCGCTACAAGGCCCGGCTAATTTTTTGTATTCTTGGTAGAGATGGGGTTTCATCGTTTTGACCAGGCTGACCTCAGGTGATCCACCCACCTCTGCTTCCCAAAATGCTGGGATAACAGGCATGAGCCACTGCACGCGGCCGATTGGAAGCAGTTTTTTGGCAGAATCTTCGAAGAGACATTTGGGAGCCCTTTGTGGCTTATGGTGAAATTGAACATCCCCAGATGAAAACGTGAAAAAATGCTACCGGTGAAACTGCTTCTTGACGTGTGGATTCACCTCGAACGGATACATCTGTTGAACCAGGAGGTTGGAAACACGATTTCTGTAGAATCTGTGAAGGGACATTTGGAAACCCATTGAGGCCTACGTTGAAAAACAGAATATCCACAGATTAAAACAAGAAAGACGCTATCTGTCAAATTGATTTGTGATGTGTAGATTGATCTCTCAGCAATAAACCATTCTTTTGATTCATCAGGTTAGAAACACTTTTTTTTGGCAGTCTCTCTGAATGGATTTTTGGGAGCCCCTTTAGGCCTATGGCGAATAACCAAATATTCCCAGATAAAAATGAGAAAGTATGTATTTGAGAAACTGCTTTGCGATGTGTGGACTCATCCTAAAGAGTTACACCTTTCTTTTGATCAGGCGGGTTGGAGACACTCTCTTTGTAGAGATTCCAATGGGACGTCTGGGAGCCCTTGAGGCCTATGGTGACAAACTGAATATCCCCAGACAAAGACCAGAGAGAATATTTCATTGAATCTGCTTTGTGATGTCTGGATTTGTCTCCCAGCGCAGAACGTTTTCTTTGTTTGTTTGTGTGTGTGTGTGTGTGAGTCAGCAGGTTGGAAATGCTCTTTTTGTAGAATGTGTGGGAAGACATTTCAAAGCCCATTAATTCCTGTTGTCCAAACCAGATTATCCCCCCGAGAAAAGCCATGAAGAAACGAAACGATCTGTGAAACTGCTTTGCGTGATTGGATGCATCTCACAGAGTTAAACCTTTCTTTTGTTTCACGTGTTGGAAACACGCTTTCTCTAGAATTTGCCAAGGCATATTTGGGAGCCCATGGAGGCCTATGTTGAAAAATCAAATATCCCCAGAGAAGCAGTAGAAAGAAGCTATCTGTGAATTGGCTTTGTGATATGTGGATTCATCTCACAGAGTTAAACCCGTGTTTCGGTTCAGCAGGTTGGAAACACTTCTGTGGTAGAATCTGCAAAAGGATATTTGGGACTCCTTTGAGGCCAATGGTGGAAAAGCACATATTTCCTGATAACAGCTAGAAGGAAGCTATCTGAGAAACTGCTTTGTGTGTGGATTCCTCGCACAGAGGTACAACTGTATTTGGACTCAGTGGATTGGAAGCACTCTTTTAGTAGAATCTGTGAAAATCATGTGGGCTGCAATTGAGGCCTAGGTTGAAAAACAGATTATCCCCAGATAAAAACCGAAGAGAGCCTATGTGTGAAACGGTTTTGTAATGTGGGGATTCCTCTCACAAAGTGAAAGCGTTCTTTTGATATGTCAGTTTGGAAATATTCTTCTTAATGGAATCGGCGAAGGGACTTTGGGAGCCCCTTGAAACCTGTGGAGAAAAACCGATACTCCCCAGAGAAAAACCAGAAATAAACTATCATCGGGACTGATTAGTGATCTGTGGATACATGTTACAGAGTTAAACTTTTCTTTGGATTCAAAATGTTGGAAACACTGTGTTTGCAGAATCTTTGAAGAAAGGACATTGCAAAGACCATTGAGGCCCAAGGGGAGGGCTCTCACTCTCTCTCTCCCTCTCTCTCTCTCTCTCTCTCTGTCTCTCTCTCTCTGTCTGTTTCTCACTGTGTCTCTCTGTTCGTCTCAAAAAATAAGAAAGGATGGATACATGCATACATACATACATACATTCATGCATGCATGCATACAATTAAAAATTAGAAAGAAAATAAAATTAATAACTAGGCCCAGTGCGGTGGCTCAAGCCTGTCATCCCAGCGCTTTGGGACGCCAGGGGTGGTGGATCGCTGGATCACGAGGTGGTCAGATCAGCAGGGCCAGTATGGTGAAACCCCATCCGTCTCTAGTCAAAAGACCAAAAATTAGCCGGGCATGGTCGTGCACGTCTGTAATCTCAGCTACTCAGGAGGCCGAGCTGAGGCAGGAGAATCGCTTGAACCTGGGAGGCGGAGGTTGCAGTGAGCCGAGATCGTGCCACTGTACACCAGCCTGGGTGAGAGAGCGAGACAACCTCTCCAAAAAAATAAAAATAAAAATAAATAAATAAATAAATAAATAAAAATGAAAGTAAAATAAAAAATAAAACTAAAAATGAAAAGGAAAATGAAATAATTAAAAAGTGAGTTTCCAGGAAGAGAGGGAAGAAAAAAAAAAGAAAGAAAAAAGACAACAGTCCCACAGTGACATAAACATATGCCTCTCGCCTTTCGAGGCGTCAGTGATGCTACGAATGATGCGTAATTTTTTTTTTAACTTCCTTTTATGTTATTATCATTTATTGTTTGACACGAACCTCGGAGGTCCTCCCTCCCTCCGTCTCACTCCCTCGTTGCCCAGACAACTTCAGGAGACAGGCCCTGGCTGGGCCAGATTGTTCTTCTCTTTGAGCAGTTGTTCCCCTGTCTTTCTTCATGTCTTTAACCCGTGTGGACTCTTCTGCTCGGATTTCACAGATGACAGCTCCACTTCCGGCCTTGTTGTTAGTGGGGGCTTTCCTGATTCTCCCCGCATGTAGTGAAAGCAGAGAGATTCGCCTCTCCCAACCCCCCCTCTCTCTCTCTCTCCCTTTCTTTGTTGTTTTCTTGCTTTTTCTTTCTATCTCTTTCTATCTTTCTGTCATGCTTTCTTGCTGTCTTGTTTTCTTGCTTTCTTGCTTTGCCTTTCTTCCTGTCTGTCTTTCCTCTTTCTTCTTTTTTTCTTTCTTCTCTCGTCTTTCTTTCGCGCTGTTTTTCTCCCTCTCTCTCTTTCTTCTTTCTTTCTTTCTCTCTTTCTTTCCTTCTTTCTCTCTTTCTATTTTTCTCTTTCTTTCTCTCTCTCTTTCTTTGTCTTTCTTTCTTTCTTTCTTTCTTTCTTTCTTTCTTTCTTTCTTTCTTCTTTCCTTCCTTCCTTCCTTCCTTCCTTCCTTCCTTCCTTCCTTCCTTCCTTCCTTCTTCCTTTCTTCCTTTCTTCCTTTCTTTCCTTCATTTTCTCTCTCTCTCTCTCCCAGCCTCTGAAAGTGCTGGGGTCACAGGTGTCAGCCACCGTGCCTGGCCTATTTGCTCATGTTATTTTATTTTTTATGTATTTATTTTCATCTATTCATTCATGTGTATAAATACAAATATTTTCTTTCTTTCTTTTTTTTTTTTTAATTTTTTTTTTTGAGACAGAGTCTCGCTCTGTCGCCCAGGCTGAAGTGCAGTGGCCGGATCTCAACTCACTGCAAGCTCCGCCTCCTGGCTTCACACCATTCTCCTGCCTCAGCCTCCCAAGTAGCTGGGACTACAGGCACCCGCCACCTCGCCCGGCTAGTTTGTTTTTTGTATTTTTTAGTAGAGACGGGGTTTCACCATGTTAGTCAGGATGGTCTTGATCAATACAAATATTTTCATCTCTTTTGATGTATTTTTATATCTCATATTTAGATAAAAATGCAAATATTTATGCTGCTAGTTGTCTTTTCTTTCTTTCTCTCCTTTGTGTTTTTCTTCCCTTCTTTCTTTCTCTGTCTCCTTCTCTATGTTTTCCTCCCTCCCTCCCTCCCTCCCTCCCTCCCTTTCTCTCTTGTTCGTTTCTCTTCCGTGCTTTCTTTATTTCTTTTATTCCGTTTCTTTCCTTCTTTTCTGTTTCCTCTGTTTCTTTTTCCTTCTTTCCTCATTCTTTCTCTCTGTTTCAGGTTTCTTTGCTTTCCATCTCTCCTGTAAAAATGTAACCTTTGAAAACTGACGTTTCATCATCTTCATTTTCCACGTTGTCTCCCTTTTATCTCCCTTTTCCTTCCTCCCTCTCTCCCTGCTCCCTTCCCTCCCTCCCTTCCTTTCACCATCTGTCTCTTCTCTCCATTCCCTCCCTCCCTCCCTCCCTCCCTCCATCTCTGTCTGGATTCAGGAAGAGCCTACGCAATCTGTGTCTCCCTGTGTCCTCAACGACCTGCGACCGAGTCCTTGCTTGCTGTTTCTCCCTCCGAGATGCCTCTCCGAACATCCACACGCCGTGGGTTGTCTTCTGACTCTGTCGTGGTCGATGCAGAGACAGGCTTTGGGGACCGTTTCTGTGGGGTTGGGGTAGAGGGGCTGCGTTTTCCGCCTCGGGATAGCATTTCTCGACTCACGGTTTCGGTTTCACGGTCCGCGGGCTGGCCTACCATCCGGATCTGACTTGGTGACGTTCACGATGGTTGTCGGACTCCATCTGGTGGCCGCTTTTATATCGTTCCCTTGGCTTCCAGAGCTGCGGTGGCAGCTGCCGAGGGAGGGGACCATCCCCGCTGTGAACTAGGCAGAGCTCCGGAAAGACCGTGGTCTGCTCAAACTGGAGCAGACCGGCTTAACCGGAGTGAAACTGGACCAGACCAGCTCAAACCGGCTCAAACCGGACCACATGGGCTCAAACCAGATCAAACCGCACCAGACCGGCTCGAACCGGACCTATCCAGAGCATACCGGCTAGACCGGCTCAAACCGGTTTTGACCGGCTCAAACTGGAGTCAAACCAGTTTTGAAGGGCTCAAACTGGACTCAAACCGGTTTTGACCAGTTCAAACCAGATCCAACCGGACCAGTCCGGCTCAAACCGGTTTTGACCAGCTCAAATTGGACTCAAACCGGACAGGACCGGCTGAAACTGGTTTTCACCGCCTGAAACCGGACCAAACCGGCAAAAACCAGTTTTGACTGGATCAAAATGGACTCAAACCGGACCAGACTGGCTGAAAATGGTTTTGACCGGCTCAAACCCGACCAGACTGGCTCAAACAGGACCAGACCGGCTCAAACAGGACTCAAACCGTACCTGACCAGCTGAAAACGATTTTGACTGTCTCAAAGCGTACCAGACCGGCTTAACCGGACTGAAACCGGACCAGACCGTCTAAAACCGGCTGAAACCAGACCACATGGGCTCAAACCGGATGAAACCGCACCAGAGCGGCTCAAACCGGATCAATCCAGACAAGACTGGCTAGACCGGCTCAAACCGGTTTTGATCGGCTCAAACCGGACTCAAACCAGTTTTGACGGGCTCAAACAGTATCAAACCGGACCAGACTGGCTCAAACCGGATCAAACCGGACCAGACCAGCTCAAACCAGATATGACCGACTGAAATCGGACTCAAACTGGACCAGACCAGCTCAAACCAGTTTTCACCGTCTCAAACCAGACCAGACCGGCACAAAACAGTTTGGACCCGATCAAACCAGACTCAAACTGGACCAGACCGGCTGAAAAAGTTTTCGACCAGCTCAAACACAACCAGACCGGCTCAAACCAGACCATACCGGTTCAAACCGGACTCAAACTGGACCAGACGGGCTTAACCAGACTCAAACCAGACCAGACCGGCTCAAACCGGATCAAACCGGACCAGACGGGTTCAAACCGGATCAAATCGGACCAGACTGGCTCAAACTGGATCAATATGGACCAGACCGGCTAGACCGGCTCAAACCGGATTTGACTGGCTCATACCGGACCAGATGGGCTCCCACCATGTTGACCGGCTCAAACTGGGTCAGACCGGCTCAAACCAGATCAAAACGGCCAGACCGACTCAAACCGGTTTTGACCAGCTCAAATTGGACTCAAACCGGACCAGACCAGCTCAAACCGGTTTTCACGGCCTCAAACCGGACCAGACCGGCAAAAACCTGTTTTGACCGGATCAAATCAGACTCAATCCGGACCAGACCGGTTGAAAGTGATTTTGACCAGCTCAAACCTGACCAGACCGGCTCAAACAGGACCAGATCGGCTTAACCAGGACTCAATCCGGACCAGACCGGCTGAAAACGATTTTGACTGGCTCGAACCATACCAGACCGGCTTAATTGCACTGAAACCAGACCAGACCGGCCAAAACCGGCTCAAACTGGACCACACGGGCTTAAACCAGATCAAACTGGACCAGACTGGCTCAAACCGGATCAATTCAGACCAGACTGGCTAGATAGTTTCAAACTGGTTTTGACCGGCTCAATCCGTATGAAACCGGACCAGACTGGCTCAAACCGGAACAAACCGGACCAGATCGTCTCAAACCGTTTTGGACCATCTCGAACCGGACTCAAACAGGTTTTCAACGGATCAAATCGGACCAGACCGGCTCAAACCTGTTTTGACGGGCTCAAACCGCACTCAAACCGGACTAGACTGGCTCAAACTGGTTTTGACCGGCTCAAACCGGACTCAAACCGGACTAGACAGGGTCAAACCGGTTTTGACCCGCTCCAACAGGACCAGACCGGCTCAAATCGGACCAGACAGGCTCCAACAGGTTTTGACCATCACAAACTGGGCCAGACCGGCTAAAATCGGAACAAACCGGACCAGACCAGCTCAAAGCAGCTCAAACCGCACCAGACCAGCTCAAACCGGACTCAAACTGGACCACACCGGCTTAACCGGACTCAAACCTGACCAGACCGGCTCAAACTGGCTCAAACCAGTCCAGACGGGTTCAAACTGGATCAAACCGGACCAGACCGGCTCAAACCGGATCAATACGGACCAGATAGGCTAGAACAGCTCAAGCCGGTTTTGACCGGCTCAAACCGGACCAGACCGGCTCCCACCATGTTGAACGGCTCAAACCGGGCCAGATCGGCTCAAACCGGATCAAACCGGACCAGACCAGCTCAAACCGTTTTTGACCAGCTAAAACCGGACTCAAACGGGTTTTTAACGCATCAAACTGGACCAGACCGGCTCAAACTGGTTTTGATGGGCTCAAACTGGACTCAAACCGGACCAGACCGGCTCAAACCGGTTTTGACCGGCTCAAACCAGAATAGACTGGGTGAAACCGGTTTTGACCGGCTCCAACAGGACCAGACCGGCTCAAACCGGACCAGACAGGCTCCAACAGGTTTTGACCATTGCAAACCTGGCCAGACCGGCTCAAATTGAATCAAACCGGACCAGACCAGTTCAAACCGGCTCAAACTGGACCAGACCAGAACAAACCATTTTTGACCGGCTCAAACCTCCCTCAAACGGGTTTTTAACAGCTCAAACCGGACCAGTCCGGCTTAACCGGACTCAAACTAGACAAGACCGGCTAAAATCAGCTCAAACCGGACCAGACGGGCTCAAACCGGATCAAACCAGATGAGTCCGGCTCAAACCGGGTCAATCCGGACCCAACCGGCTAGACCGGCTCAAACCGGTATTGACCGGCTCAAACCGGACTCAAACCGGAGCAGATGCGCTCAAATCGGATCAAACCAGACCAGACCGGCTCAACCCTGTTTTGACCATATTAGACCGGCTCAAACCGGTTCCGACAGGATCAAACCGGACCAGACCGGCTAAAACCGGATCAAACCGGACCAGACCAGCTGAAACCTGTTTTGACCGGCTCAAACCGGACTCAAACCGGTTTTGACCATCTCAAACCGGACTCAAACCGGACCAGACCAGCTCAAACCGGTTTTGACTGGCTCAAACCGAACTCAAACCACACTAGACCGGGTCAAACCGGATTTCACCGGCTCCAACAGGACCAGATCGGCTCAAATCGGACCAGACAGGCTCCAACAGGTTTTCACCATCACAAACTGGGCCAGACTGGCTCAAATCGGATCAAACCGGACCAGACCGGCTCAAAGTGGCTCAAACCGCACCAGACCGGCTCAAACCATTTTTGACCGGCTCAAACCGGACTCAAACAGGTTTTTAATGGATCAAACCGGAACAGACCGGCTCAAACCTGTATTGACGGGCTCAAACCGCACTCAAACCGGACCAGACCGGCTCAAACCGGTTTTGACTGGCTCTAACCAGACTCAAACCGGACTAGACCGAGTCAAACTGGATTTGACTGGCTCCAACAGGACCAGACCAGCTCAAACCGGACCAGACAGGCTCCAACAGGTTTTGACCATCGCAAACCGGGCCAGACCGGCTCAAATCGAATCAAACCGGACCAGACCGGCTGAAACCAGCTCAAACCGGACCAGACCGGCTCAAACCACTTTTGACCGGCTCAAACCGCACTCAAACGGGTTTTTAACGGATCAAACTGGACCAGACCGGCTGAAAATGGTTTTGAATGGCTCAAACTCGACCAGACCACCTCAAACCGGTCCATACAGGTTCAAACCGGACTCAAACCTGAACAGACCGGCTTAACCGGACTCAAACCGGACCAGACCGGCTCAAACCGGCTCAATCCGGACCAGACAGACTCAAACCGGATCAAACCAGACCAGACCGGCTTAAACTGGATCAATACGGACCAGACCAGTTAGACCGGCTCAAACCGGTTTTGACCGGCTCAAACCAGACTCAAACCGGACTAGACCAGGTCCAACAGGACCAGACAGGCTCAAACCGGACCAGACAGGCTCCAACAGGTTTTGAGCACCGCAAACCGGGCCAGACCAGCTCAAATCGAATCAAACCGGACCAGACCGGCTCAAACTGGCTCAAACCGGACCAGACCGGCTCAAACCATTTTTGACTGGCTCAAACCGCACTCAAACGGGGTTTTAACGGATCAAACCGGACCAGACCGGCTGAAAATGGTTTTGACCGGCTCAAACTCGACCAGACCGGCTCAAACCGGACCGTACAGGGTGAAACCGGACTCAAACCTGACCAGACCGTCTTAACCAGACTGAAACCAGACCACACCGGCTCAAACCGGCTCAAACCGGACCAGAGGGACTCAAACTGGATCAAAACGGACCTGACCGGGTCAAACCGGATCAATACGGACCAGACCGGCTAGACTGGCTCAAACCGGTTTTGACCGGCTCAAAGCGGACTCAAACCGGTTTTGACCGGCTCAAACCGGATCAAATTGGACCAGACCGGCTTAAACCTGTTTGGTCCGTGTTAGACCGGCTGAAAATGGTTTTGACCGGCTCAAACCTGACCAGACCGGCTCAAATCGGATCACCCCGGACCAGACCGGCTCAAACCTGTTTTCTCCGTATTAGACCGGCTCAAACTGGACCAGAACGGCACAAACCGGTTTTGACCAGTTCACACCAGGACAGAACGACTCAAACCGGTTTTGACCGGCTCAAACCGGATCAGACCGGCTCAAACCTGTTTAGACCGTATTCAACCAGCTCAAACCGGTTTTGATGGGCTCAAACCGGACTCAACCCAGACCAGAGCAGCTAAAACCGGTTTTGACCTGCTCAAACCGGACCAGACAGGCTCAAACCGGACCAGACCAGCTGAAACCTGTTTTGACCAGCACAAACCAGTTTTGACCGGCTCAAACCAGATCAAACTGGACCAGAACGGCTCAAACCAGTTTTCTCCATATTAGACCGGCTGAAAATATTTTTGACCGGCTCAAACCCGCCCAGACCGTCTCAAACAGGACCAGACCGGCTCAAACCGGAATCAAACCGGACCAGACCAGATGAAAACGGTTTTCACCGGCTCAAACCGGACTCAAACCAGACCAGATCGGCTCAAACCTGACCAGACCGGCTAGACCGGCTGAAACCGGTTTTGAACGGCTCAAATTGGACCAGACCGGTGCAAAGCGGTATTGACCGGCTCATACCAGACTCAAAGCGGACCAGACCGCCTCAAACCGGTTTTGACTGACTCAAACCGGATCAGACCGGCTCAAACCTGTTTGGACCGTGTTCAACCGGCTCAAACCGGTTTTGATGGGCTCAAACCGGACTCAAACCGGACCAGACCGGCTAAAACCGGTTTTGACCGGCTCATACCGGACCAGACCGGCTCAAACCGGTTTTGACCGGCTCAAATCGGACTCAAACCGGACCAGACCAGCTCAAACCGATTTTCACCGCCTCAAACCGTTCCAGACCGGCACAAACCGTTTTGACCAGCTCACACCAGACTCAAACCGGACCAGACCGGCTCAAACCGTTTTTGACCGGCTAAAACCAGACTCAAACGGGTTTTTAATGGATCGAACCGGACCAGACCGGCTCAAACCGGTTTTGACCGGCTCATACCGGACAAGACCGGCTCAAACCGGTTTTGACCGGCTCAAATCGGACTCAAACCGGACCAGACCGGCTCAAACCGATTTTCACCGCCTCAAACCATTCCAGACCGGCACAAACCGTTTTGACCAGCTCACACCAGACTCAAACCGGACCAGACCGGCTCAAACCGTTTTTGACCGGCTAAAACCAGACTCAAACGGGTTTTTAATGCATCAAACCGGACCAGACCGGCTCAAACCGGTTTTGACCAGCTCAAACCGGACTCAAACCGGACTAGACCGGGTCAAACCGCTTTTCACCGGCTCCAACAGGACGAGACCAGCACAATCCGGACCAGACAGTCTCCAACAGGTTTTGACCATCGCAAATGGGGCCAGATCGGCTCAAATCGAATCAAACCGGACGAGAGCGGCTCAAACCGGCTCAACCGGACCAGACCGGCTCAAACCATTTTTAACCGGCTCAAACTGGACTCAAACAGGTTTTTAACGGATCAAACCGGACCAGACTGGCTCAAACCTGTTTTGACGAGCTCAAACCGGACTCAAACTGGACCAGACCAGCTCAAACCGGTTTTGACCGGCTCAAACCGGACTCAAACCGGACTAGAGCGGGTCAAACCGGTTTTGACCGGCTCCAACAGGACCAGACCGGCTCAAAACGGATCAGACAGGCTCCAACAGGTTTTGACCGCCGCAAACCTGGCCAGACCGGCTAAAATCGGAACAAACCGGACCAGAGCGGCTCAAACTGGCTCAAAAAAGGCCAGACCGGCTCAAACCATTTTTGACCGGCTCAAACCGCACTCAAACGGGTTTTTAACGGATCAAACCGGACCAGACCGGCTAAAAATGGTTTTGACCAGCTCAAACTTGACCAGACCGGCTCAAACCGGATCATACAGGCTCAAACCAGCTCAAACCGGACCAGACCGGCTCAAATCGCTTTTGACCGGCTAAAACTGGACTCAAACAGGTTTTCAACGGATGAGACCGGACCAGACCGGCTCAAACCGGTTTTGACGGGCTCAAACCGGACTCAAACCGGACCAGACCGGCTCAAACCAGCTCAAACCGGACCAGACCGGCTCAAACCATTTTTGACCGGCTCAAACCGTACTCAAACGGGTTTTTAACGGATCAAACCGGACCAGACCGGATGAAAATGGTTTTGACCAGCTGAAACTCGACCAGACCAGCTCAAACCGAACAATACAGGCTCAAATCGGACTCAAACCGGACCAGACCGGCATAACCGGACTCAAACCAGACCAGACCAGCTCAAACCGGCTCAAACCGGACCAGATGGCCTCAAACTGATCAAACCGGACCAGACCGGCTCAAACTGGATCAATACGGACCAGACCGGCTAGACCGGCTCAAACTGGTTTTGACCGGCTCAAACCGAACCAGACCAGCTCACACTGTGTTGACCGGCTCAAACCGGGCCAGACCGGCTCAAATAGGATCACACTGGGCCAGACCGGCCCAAACCAGCTCAAACCGGACCAGACTGCCTAAACCAGTTTTGACTGGCTCAAACTGCCCTCAAACGGGTTTTGACTGGATCCAAACGGACCAGACCGGCTCAAACCGGTTTTGACCGGCTCAAATCGGACTCAAACCGGACCAGACCGGCTCAAACCGATTTTGACCACCTCAAACCGGACCAGACCGGCACAAACCGGCTTTGACAGGATCAAACCGGACTCAAACCGGACCAGAACTGCTGAAAATGGTTTTGACCGGCTCAAACCTGACCAGACCGGCTCAAACAGGACCAGACCGGCTCAAACAGGAATCAAACCAGACCAGACCGGATGAAAACGCTTTTGACCGGCTCAAACCGTACTCAAACCGGACCAGACCGGCTCAAACCAGCTCAAACCGGACCAGATGGACTCAAACCGAATCAAATCAGACCAGACCGGCTCAAACTGGATCAATACGGACCAGACAGGCTAGACCGGCTCAAACCGGTTTTGACCGGCTAAAACCTAACCAGACCGTCTCAGACTGTGTTGACCAGCTCAAACTGGGCCAGACCGGCTCAAATCCGATCAAACCGGGCCAGACCAGCCCAAACCGGCTCAAACCAGACCAGACTGCATAAAATCGATTTTGACTGGCTCAAACCGGCCTCAAACGGGTTTTGACCGGATCCAACTTGACCAGACTGACTCAAACCGGTTTTGGCCGGCTCAAATCGGACTCAAACCAGACCAGACCGGCTCAAACCGAGTTTAACCGCCTCAAACCGGACCAGGCCGTCACAAACCGTTTTTGACAGGATCAAACCGCACTCAAACCGGACCAGAACTGCTGAAAATGGTTTTGACCAGCTCAAACCCGACCAGACTGGCTCAAACAGGACCAGACCGGCTCAAACAGGAATCAAACCGGACCAGACCGGATGAAAACGGTTTTGACCGGCTCAAATCGGACTCAAACCGCACCGGACCGGCTCAAACCAGACCAGACCGGCTAGATCGGCTGAAACTGATTTTGACCGTCTCAAATCGGACCAGACCGGCACAAACCGGTTTTGACCGGCTCACATCGGACCAGACCGGCACAAACTGGTTTTGACCGGTTCAAATCGGTCCAGACCGGCTCAAACCTGTTTGGACTGTATTCAACCAGCTCAAACCGGTTTTGACCGACTCAAACCGGACTCTAACCAGACCACACCTGCTCAAACCCGCTCAAACTGGACCACATGGAATCAAACCACATCAAACCCGACCAGACCGGGTCAAACCGGATCAATCTGGAACAGACCGGCTAGACCGGCTAAAACCGGTTTTGACCGGCTGAAACCGGACTCAAACCGGTTTTGACCGGCTGAAACCGGATCAAACTGGACCACACCGGATCAAACCTGTTTTGTCCCTATTAGACCGGCTGAAAATGGTTTTGACCGGCTCAAACCCGACCAGACTGGCTCAAACAGAACCAGACTGGCTCAAACCAGACTCAAACCGGAACAGACCGGCTAGACCGGCTCAAACTGGTTTTGCGTGACTCAAACCTGACCAGACCGGCTCAAACCGGAATCAAACCGGACCAGACCGGATGAAAACGGTTTTCACTGGCTCAAACCGGACTCAAACCGGACCAGACCGGCTCAAACCTGACCAGACCGGCTAGACCGGCTGAAACCAGATTTGAACGGCTCAAATCGGACCAGACCGGCGCAAACCAGTATTGACCGGCTCATACCAGACTCATACCGGACCAGACCGCCTCAAACCGGTTTTGACCGGCTCAAACCTGTCCAGACCGGCTTAAACCGGATCAGACCGGCTCAAACCTGTTTGGACCGTGTTCAACCGGCTCAAACCGGTTTTGACGGGCTCAAACCGGACTCAAACCGGACCAGACCGGCTGAAACCGGTTTTGACCGGCTCATACCAGACCAAAACGGCTCAAACCGGTTTTGACCGGCTCAAATCGAACTAAAACCGGACCAGACCGGCTCAAACCTGTCTTGACCAGCTCAAACCGGCTCAAACCGGACCAGACCGGCTCAAACCGTTTTTGACCGGCCAAAACCAGACTCCAACGGGTTTTTAGCGGATCAAACCGGACCAGACCGGCTCAAACTGGGTTTGACGGGCTCAAACCGCACTCAAACCGGACCACACCGGCTCAAACCGGTTTTGAACGGCTCAAACCGGACTAGAGCGGCTCAAACCGGATTTGACCGACTCAAACCGGAATGGACCGACTCATATTGGGCCAGACTGGCACAAATTGGATCAAATCAGAGCAAACCGGCTCAAACCAGCTAAAACTGGACCAGACCAGCTCAAACCGGACTCAAAAACCACCAGACCGGCTCAAACCGGTTTTGAACGGCTCAAACCTGACTCCAACGGGTTTTGACCAGATCAAACCAGACCAGACTGGCTCAAACCGGTTTTGACCGGCTCAAACCGAACTCAAACCGGACCAGACCTTCTCAAACCGGTTTTGACCAGCTCAAACCGGAATCAAACCGGACCAGACCGCACAAACCGGTTTTGACCGGATCAAACAGGACTCAAACCAGACTAGACCAGCTCAAACCGGTTTTCACCAGCTCCACCCGGACCAGAACAACTCAAACCATATCAGAGTGGCTCAAATTGGATTTGACAGGCTCAAACCGGGTCAGATTTGCTCATCGGATCAAAAGCGGATCAGACCGCTCAAACCAGCTCAAACAGACCAGAGGGGATCAAACCGGTTTTGACCAGCTCAAACCGGACAAGAACGAATCAAATGGGATGAAACCAGACCAGACCGGCCCAAACCGGTTTTGACCAGCTCAAACTGGACCAGACCGGCTCAAATCGGATCAAACCGGAACAGACCGCTCAAACTGGCTGAAACCGAACCAGACCGACTCAAACCAGTTTTGAGCATCTGAAACCGGACTCCAACCAGACCAGACCGGCTCAAACCATTTTTTTACATGCTCAAATCCGACCAGACTGGATTAAACCAGACCAGACTGGCTAAAACCAGATTTCACTGGCTCAAGCAGACTCAACCAGCACCAGTCAGGCTCAAACCTGTTTTCACCGGCTCAAACCGGACCAGACCGGCTTACCCGGACTCAAACCGGACAAGATTGCCTCAAACCGGCTGAAACAGGACCAGACGGGCTCAAACCGGATCAAACCGGACCAGACCGGCTCAAACCGGTTCAATGCGGACCAGACCGGCTAGACTGCCTCAAACCAGATTTGACCGTCTAAAACTGGACTCAAAACGGTTTTGAACGGCTCAAACCGTATCAAACCAGACCAGACTGGCTCAAACCAGATCAAACTGGACAAGACCGGCTCAAACTGGTTTTTACCGGCTCAAACCGGACTCAAACAGGACCGGACCGGCTCAAACCATCTTAAACCGGACCAGACGGGCTCAAACCGGATCAAACCGGACCAGACCAGCTCAAACCTCTTTTGTCCGTATTAGACCAGCTCCAACCGGACCAGACCGGCGCAAACCGGTTTTCACCGGCTCAAACCGGGACAGACCGGCTCAAATCGGATCAAACCAGTTTTGACCGGCTCAAACCTGCTGAAACCGGTCCAGACCGGCTCAAACCGGTTTTCACCGGCTCAAACTGGACTCAAACAGGACCAGACTGGCTCAAACCTGTTTAGACCGTATTAGAACGGCTCAAACCGGTTTTGACCGACTCAAAACGAACCAGACCGACTCAAACTGGTTTTGACCAGCTCAAACCGGACTCAAACTGGTTTTGACCGTCTCAAACCAGACCACACCGGCTCAAACCGGTTTTGACCGGCTTAAACCGGACTCAAACCGGTATTGATCGGATGTAACCGAGCCAGACTAGACCGGCTGAACCCGGATCAAACCGGACCAGAACGGCTCAAACCGGATCAATATGAAACAGACCGGCTAGACCGTTGAGACTGGTTTTGACCGGCTCAAACCGGACTAAAAACTGTTTTGACCAGCTCAAACCGGATCAAACCGGACCAGACTGGCTCAAAGCTGTTTTGACCATATTAGACCAGCCCAAACTGGTTCCAACAGGCTCAAACCAGAGCAGACCGGCTCAAACCGGATCAAACCGGACCAGACCAGCTGAAACCTGTTTTGACCGGCTCAAACCGGACACAAACCGGTTTTGACCACCTCAAGCCGGACTCAAACTGGACCAGACCGGCTCAAAACCGGTTTTGACCGGCTCAAACCGGACTCAAACCAGACTAGACCGGGTCAAACCGGTTTTGACCGGCTCCAACTGGACTGGACCGGCTCAAACAGGACCAGACAGGCTCCAACAGGTTTTGACCGTTGCAAACCGGACCAGACTGGCTCAAACCGGATCAAACCAGAACAGATCGGCTCAAAACGGTTTTGACCGGCTCAAATCGGACTCAAACCGGACCGGACAGGCTCAAACCGGTTTTCACCACCTCAAACCAGACCAGACCTGCAAAAACCTGTTTTGACAGGATCAAACCAGACTCAATCCGGAGCAGACCGGTTGAAAATGGTTTTGACCAGCTCAAACCCGACCAGACCGTCTCCAACAGGACCAGACCGGCTTAAACCGTATCAATCCAGACCAGACCGGCTGAAAACAGTTTTGACCTCCTCAAACCGGACCAGACCGGCTTAAACGGACTGAAACCGGACCAGACCGGCTCAAACCGTCTCAAACTGGACCACACAGGCTCAAATCGGATCAAACCGGACAAGACCAGCTCAAACCAGATCAATCCGGTCCATACTGGCTAGACCGGCTCAAACCTGTATTCACGGGCTCAAACCGGACTCAAACCGGTTTTTACCAGCTCTAATCGCCCTCAAACCGGACCAGACCGTCTCAAACTAGTTTTCAACGCCTCAAACCGGACCAGACCGGCAAAAACCTGTTTTGACTGGATCAAACCGTACTCAATCTGGACCAGAACGGTTGAAAATGATTTTGACCAGCTCAAACCCGACCAGACTGGGTCAAACAGGACCAGACCGGCTCAAAGAGGACTCAAACCGGACCAGACCGGCTCAAACCGGTTTTCACCGCCTCAAACCGTACAAGACCGGCACAAACCGGTTTTAACCGGCTCAAACCGGCTCAAACCCAACCAGACCGGCTCAAACCGGTTTTGTCAGGCTCAAACCAGACTCAAACTGGACCACACCGGTTCAAACCGGTTTTTACCTTCTCAAAACGGACTCAAACAGGACTAGACAGGGTCAAACCGCTTTTGCCCAGCTCCAACAGGACCAGACCGGCTCAAACCTGACCAGACAGGCTCCAACAGGTTTTGACCGTCGTAAACCGGGCCAGACCGGCTCAAACCAGCTCTAACTGGACCTGACCGTCTCAAACGGTCTCAAACGGACCACACATACTCAAACTGCATCAAACCGGACCAGACCGGCTCAAACCGGATCAAACCGGACCAAACCGGCTGTAAACAGTTTTGACCGGCTCAAACCCGACCAGACCGGCTCAAACTGGAACAGACTGTCACAAACCAGACTTACACCGGAGCAGACCGGTTGAAAACGGATTTGAACGGCTCAAACCGGATCAGACCGGCTTAACTGGACTCAAACCGGACAAGACCGGCTCAAATCAGCTCAAACCGGACCAGACGGGCTCAAACCGGATGAAACCTGACGAGTCCGGCACAAACCGGTTTTGACCCGATCAAACCAGACTCAAACCGGACCAGACCTGCTAAAAATGGTTTTGACCGGCTCAAACACAACCAGACTGTCTCAAACCGGACTCAAACCGGAGCAGACTGGCTTAACCGGACTCAAACTGGACCAGACCGGCTCAAACTGGTTTTGACGGCCTCAAACTGGACCAGACCGGCACAAACCGGTTTTGACCGGAACAAACCGGACTCAAACCGGACCAGACCGGCTGAAAATGGTTTTGACTGGCTCAAACCCGAGCAGACTGGCTCAAACCGGACCAGACCGGCTCAAACCGGACTCAAACTGTACCAGATGGGCTGAAAACTGTTTTGACCGGCTCCAACCCGACCAGACCGGCTTAAAGTGACTCAAACTGGACCACACCAGCCCAAACTGACTCAAACCGGACCAGACGGGCTCAAACCAGTTTTGACCGGCTCAAGCCGGTCCAGACAGGCTAAAACAGGATCAAACCAGTACAGACCGGCTCAAACCTGTTTGGACCATATTCAACCGGCTCTAACCGGTTTTGCCTGGCACAAACCGGACTCACACCGGACCAGACTGGCTGAAAACGGTTTTGAGCGGCTCAAACCGGACCAACCGGCTTAACGGGACTCAAACCAGAAAAGAACGGCTCAAATCGGATCAAACCAGACCAGACGGGCTCAAACGGGATCAAACCGGACCAGACCGGCTCAAATGGGATCAATCCGCACCACACCGGCTAGACCGGGTCAAACCGGTTTTGACTGGCTCAAACCGGACCAGACCGGCACAAAGCGGTTTTGACCAGCTCAAACCGGGCCAGACCGGCTCAAACCGGACTCTAACCGGACCAGACTGGCTCAAACCCGCTCAAACTGGACCACATGGAATCAAACCACATCAAACCCGACCAGACCGGGTCAAACCAGATAAATCCGGAACAGACCGGCTAGACTGGCTAAAACCAGTTTTGACCGGCTCAAACCAGACTTAAACCGGTTTTGACCGGCTCAAACCAGATCAAACTGGACCAGACCGGCTCAAACCTGTTTTGTCCGTATTAGACACCTGAAAATGGTTTTGACTGGCTCAAACCTGACCAGACCGGCTCAAACAGGACCAGACCGGCTCAAACAGGAATCAAACCGGACCAGACCGGATGAAAACGGTTTTGAATGGCTCAAACCAGACTCAAACCAGACCAGACAGGATAAAACCGGACCAGACCGGCTAGATCGGCTGAAACCGGTTTTGACCGTCTCAAATCGGACCAGACCGGAACAAACCGGTTTTGACCGGCTCAAATCGGACCAGACAGGCATAAACCGGTTTTGACCGGCTCATACCGGACTCAAACCGGACCAGAATGACTCAAACAGGTTTTGACCGGCTCAAACTGGTAAAGACCGGCTCAAACCTGTTTGGACCGTATTCAACCAGCTCAAACCGGTTTTGACAGGCTCAAACCAGACTCTAACCGGACCAGACCGGCTAAAACCGGTTTTGACCGGCTCAAACGGGACCAGACTGGCTGAAAAATGGTTTTGACCGGCTCAAACCGGACCAGACAGGCTTAAACCGGACCAGACCGGCTGAAACCTGTTTTGACCGGCACAAACCGGTTTTGACCACCTCAAACCGGATCAAACTGGACCAGAACGGCTCAAACCAGTTTTCACCGGCTCAATCCGGTCCAGACCGGCTTAAACAGGATCAGACCTGCTCAAACCTGTTTGGACCGTGTTCAACTGGCTCAAACCGGTTTTGATGGGCTCAAACCGGAATCAATCTGGACCAGACCAGCTAAAAACGGTTTTGACCGGCTCATACCGGACCAGACCGGCTCAAACCGGTTTTGACCAGCTCAAATGGGACTCAAACCGGACCAGACCGGCTCAAACCGGTTTACAGCGCCTCAAACCATACCAGACCGGCACAAACCGGTTTTGATTGGCTCAAAACGGCTCAAACCGGACCAGACCGGCTCATACCGCTTTGACTGGCTAAAACCAGACTCAAACCGGTTTTTAACGGATCAAACCGGACCAGACCAGCTCAAACCGGTTTTGACGGGCTCAAACCGGACTCAAACCAGACCAGACCGGTTCAAACCGATTTTGACCGGCTCAATCCGGACTCAAACTGGAATAGACCGGGTCAAACCGCTTTTGACCAGCTCCAACAGGAGCAGACCGGCTCAAAACGGACCAGACAGGCTCCAACAGGTTTTGACCGTCGCGAAATGTGCCAGACTGGCTCAAATCAGATCAAACCAGACCAGACCAGCTAAAATCGGCTCAAACCGGACCAGACCGGCTCAAACCATTTTTGACTGGCTGATACCGCACTCAAACGGGTTTTTAACGGATCAAATCGGACCTGACCGGCTGAAAATTGTTTTGACCGGCTCAAACTCGACCAGACCAGCTTAAACAGGACAATACAGGCTCAAACCGGACTCAAACCTGACCAGACCGGCATAACCGGACTCAAACCGGACCACACCGGCTCAAACCGGCTCAAACCGGACGAGTCCAGCTCAAACCAGATCAATCCAGACCAAACCAGCGAGACCGGCTCAAACCGGTTTTGACCGGCTCAAACCGGATTCAAACCAGAGGAGACGTGCTCAAATCGGATCAAACTGGACCAGACCAGCTCAAACCAGTTTTGTCCATATTAGACTGGCTCAAACCGGACCAGACGGGCACAAACCGGTTTTGACCGGCTCACACCAGGACAGACCGACTCAAACTGGTTTTGACCGGCTCAAACCGGACTCAAACCGGTTTTGACCAGCTCAAACCGAATCAAAGCGGACCAGACTGGCTCAAAACTGTTTTGACCATATTAGAGCGACTCAAACCGGTTCCGACTGGCTCAAACCGGACCAGACCGGCTCAAACAGGATCAAACCGGACCAGACCAGTTGAAACCTGTTTTGACCGGCTCAAACCGGACTCAAACCGGTTTTGACCGGCTCAAACCGGACTCAAACCGGTTTTGACCGGCTCAAACCAGACTCAAACTGGACCAGACCGGCTCAAACCGGTTTTGACTGGCTCAAACCGAACTCAAACCACACTAGACCGGGTCAAACCGGTTTTGACTGGCTCCAACAGGACCAGACCGGCTCAAATCGGACCAGGCAGGCTCCAACAGGTTTTGACCATCGCAAACTGGGCCAGACCGGCTCAAATCGGATCAAACCGGACTAGACCGGCTCAAACCGGCTCAAACCGCACAAGACCGGCTCAAACCGTTTTTGACCGGCTCAAACCGGACTCAAACAGGTTTTTAAACGGATCAAACCGGACCAGACCAGCTAAAACCGGTTTTGATGGGCTCAAACCGGACTCAAACCGGACCAGACCGCCTCAAACTGGTTTTGACCAGCTCAAACCGGACTCAAACTGGACTAGACCGGGTCAAACTGGATTTGACCGGCTCCAACAGGACCAGACAGGCTCAAACCGGACCAGACAGGCTCCTACAGGTTTTGACCATCGCAAACCGGGCCAGACCAGCTCAAATCGAATCAAACCAGACCAGACCAGCTCAAACCGGCTCAAACCGGACCAGACCGGCTCAAACCATTTTTGACCGGCTCAAACCGCACTCAAATGGGTTTTTAATGGATCAAACTGGACCAGACCGGTTGAAAATGGTTTTCTACTGGTCAAACTCGACCAGACCGGCTCAAACCGGACCATACAGGCTGAAACCAGACTCAAACCTGACCAGACCGGCTTAACCAGACTCAAACCAGATCAGACCAGCTCAAACTGGCTCAAACCGGACCAGACGGACTCAAACCGGATCAAACCGGACCAGACCGGCTCAAACCGGATCAATATGGACCAGACCGGTTAGACCGGCTCAAAGCGGACTGAAACCGGTTTTGACCGGCTCAAACCAGATCAAACTGCTCCAGACCGGTTCAAACCTGTTTTGTCCGTATTAGACTGGCTGAAAATGGTTTTGACCGGCTCAAACCCGACCAGACCGGCTCAAACAGGACCAGACCAGCTCAAATCGGATCACACTGGACCAGACCGGCTCAAACATGTTTTCTCTGTATTAGACCGGCTCAAACCGGACC
>NC_132926.1:84987658-85192205 GCF_047675955.1 Chlorocebus sabaeus
TCTTTTCTGCATGCTACTGTGTATGTACATGTACATATACACACATACATATTTATATACACACATATACGCATTCTTCTGTGAGTGTATATATCTCTATCTGTGTGTATCTGTATACACAAAGTTGTACATATATACATATACACACATACTGATAAAACTTTCCATCATTATACAATGCATGCTTATGATTATAAAAATTTGAATCTCTGAATAGTCAACATAAATAACATTTATATACATGTGTATAAGCCTGCCTTCCTTCCCTCCCTCCCTCCCCCCCTCCCTCCATCCCTCCCGCCCACCCACCCTCCCTCCCTCCCTCCCCCTCCCCCACTCCCTCCCTCCCTCCCTCCTCCCTCCTCCCTCCCTCCCTCCCTGCCTGCCTTGCCTGCCTTGCCTGCCTTGCCTTCCTGGCCTGCCTGGCCTGCCTGCCTTGCCTTCCTCACCTGCCTTGCCTGCCTGCCTGCCTGCCTGCCTTCCTTCCTTCCTTCCTTCCTTTCTTCCTTCCTTCCTGCCTTCCTTCCTTCCTTCCTGCCTTCCTTCCTTCCTTCCTGCCTTCCTTCCTTCCTGCCTTCCTGCCTTCCTGCCTTGCCTGCCTTGCCTGCCTGCCTTGCCTGCCTGCCCTGCCTGCCTACCTGCCTGCCTGCCTGCATGCATGCCTTGCCTGCCTTCCTTCCTTCCTTCCTTCCTTTCTTCCTTCCTTCCTGCCTTCCTTCCTTCCTTCCTGCCTTCCTTCCTTCCTTCCTGCCTTCCTTCCTTCCTGCCTTCCTGCCTTGCCTGCCTTGCCTGCCTGCCTTGCCTGCCTGCCCTGCCTGCCTACCTGCCTGCCTGCCTGCATGCATGCCTTGCCTGCCTGCCTTCCTTCCTTCCTTCCTTCCTTCCTTCCTTCCTTCCTTCCTACCTTCCTTTCTGCCATGCCTGCCTGTCTGCCTGCCTGCCTGCCTTCCCTCCTGCTTTTCTTTCCTTCCTTTCTGCCTGCCTGCCTGCCTGACTTCCTGTTTTCCTTCCTGCCTGCCTTCCTGCCTTCCTTCCTGCCTTCCTTTCCTTTCCTTCCTTCCTGCCTTCCTTTCCTTCCTGCCTGCCCACCCACCCTCCCTTCCTTCCTTCCCTCCCTCCCTCCCTCCTTCCCTCCCTCCCTCCCTCCTTCCCTCCCTCCTTCCTTCCTTTTTTTATGTTCGTTTATTTTCTTTCTTAGCCTGCCTGGTCTTCTCACTCTGTCGCACCCTGGACTTGCAGGCGCACGATTGTGGTTCATGGCAGCCTCCACCTCCCTGGGCTCTGGTGATCTCAGCCTCCCAAGCAGCTGGGACTACAGGGATCTCTTAACCCCGGGAGCTGGAGGCGAACGTGAGCTGTGATCGTGCACCTCCACTCCAGCTGAGATGAGGAGAGCTGGGGTGCAGATTAAAAATGCATTGTGATCTTAATTACCTTGTAGCGTTACTCATGCCCTCTTATTTACTTGTTTTTGTCATGGGTTATTACTTCTATGTCATTGTCATGTTCATCCTTTGCTTGCTTGCTTGCTTGTTTTTTTGTTTTGTTTTTTTTTTGTTTTGTTTTGTTTCTCTTCTTTTTTTTTTCTTTCTTTCTTTTTTTTTTTTTTTTTTTGCTGAGATGGAGTCTTGCTCTGTCTCTCAGGCTGAAGTGCAGTGGCGCGATCTCGACTCACTGCGAACTCCACCTCCTGGGCTCAAGCAATTCTCTGCCTCAGTCTCCCAAGTAGCTGGGATTACAGGCATCTGCCACCACGCCTGACTAATTTTCTTTGGATTTTGACCACAGGCAGGGTTTCACTACCTTGCCCAGCCTGGTTGGGCACTCCTGACGTCATGATCCAGCCGCCTCGGCCTCACAAAATGCTGGGATTACAGGCGTGAACCACCGTGCCCAGCTGCTTACATCTTTTTTCACTTAGTTTTACGTTAAACGTGTTTACTTCCTTACATACTTTCTTACTTGCTTACGTGGGACTACAGGCATGCACCACCACACTGGTTAACTTTTATATTGTTTCTCATGCTTTCCGTATGTATGTATGTATGTATGTATGTATGTAAGGACACTGGGAAGGAACTGGCACTTTAAGTCCGGACGTGTGAAACTTGCTGAGACTGCTCTTTGGAACTTCCCCCACTCCATTTGAGTGGAAGTGTGGCCTGATCACCCACGGCGTACCTCTACCGGCACTTTGGTTTTGGTTTCTGGCTTGACTTGAATTCATTGGTTGATACTTTGGTTTCGCTTTTGATTTTGACTTGACTTGAATTGCTGGATAAACAGGCCTGCCTTTAGTGCCACTTTGGTCTTGCTCCTGATTTTGGTTTGGCTTACATTGCTTGATGAACGGGTGTGCCTATAACAACACTTTGGTTTTAGCTTTGATTTCGATTTAGTGTAAATTACGTGACTGAGTGACCTTTTATCCTTTCTTTCTCGTAGGGTGAATGTTGTTCCGTCTCGAGAGAAAAGTAGGTCAGACACAAAGTAAGCCCGCTCCGCTAGGAACCCTGTTAAAAACATTTCAAAAAGAAAAATAAAAGGAAAGTCATCAAATCGTCACCACTTACTCTACTAAAATGCACATTACAGAACCTTACAAAAGGTTTTGCAGGAGATTATAGAGTTCAGTTAACCCCCTAGAGGTTATGAACCCTGGGAGAATTAGAATTGCCCTCTTCTGCTGTTGGATGGCCCACGGAAGGAACTATAGACAGAGAACAATTGGCCGTGTAGTTCAGGTGGTGACAGAGTCGGAGGACAGCCAGTGTACCTAGGTCAAATTCCTTTATATTGACTCATGGCGAAATAGAATATAGACAAAGCTGGCATTAATTTAGCCCTGTTTAACAACTTTGTGCAAAATAGCCAAAAGTAAAAGTAAGAGCAGCTTCGCCAGCAGACACGGACTTTAAAAAGGGACTCCCAGGAAACAGCAAGAGAAGTCAGTTTTACGGGAGCCGCGAGAGATAACACACATTCTTTCTCCATGTATCCCAGCCTACCCCGCTTCACCGAGGCCAACAACCCCCTCAGAAATGAGATTCAGGAGCTGACACGCCCCAGGTCTCACCTTGAAGGGAAGGATCAGAGCCTCCAGAGGCCAAGGAAAGAAGTCCAGATAGTCAAGTGGGCCATCTCAGATCTGGTCTTGGTCGAGCTGGGGGGGTGGTGGGGGGCAACAGACTTTCATCGATCAGCCCTTTTCAACCATTGATCTACTAAACTGGAAACACCCTGAACCCACCGCCTTGCTCCCGACAGCTAGAGCCCTCTCGAGCATGATTGTGTAGAGGTGTTGGACTCCAGTTTACTCTAGCAGATGTGACCTTGGGGATCAGCCTTGGACATCAGTACACTAGGAGCTATGCGTGGACGGGAACTGCTTCACCAACCCACAAGGAGAGACATGTGCAGAATATGCGGTGGTAACCCTGGACGCTGTTGTTAAGCTGGGCTTGTTGCTTTAATCCGGGCCTTAGAACTCGGTGAGGGTAAGACTGTAAACGTTTACACTGACTCTCGGTATGCCTGTTTCACCCTCCAAGTGTATAAAGAAAAGAGCCTGTTAAACTCTAGAAAAGAGGGAAAAGAGCAAAGCAAAAAGAAAGACTAAAAGCAAGTGTAAAGACAGAGAATCAAAAGAAAACAGGAGAGACAGACAGCAGTGCCTGGGTGGAGGCAGGGCCTGTGTCGTTTCTCGGGCCCCACCAGCTGGCCGTAGGAGCGGGAGAACGCGGTGGGGGGGGGGAAGGAGCATTGTGAGAGGATGAGGACAGGGATGTAGACATGACAGAAGTCAAGTTAGGCAAGGATTCCAGAGCTGGACAAGGCTAGAGAGAGATTAACGTGCGAGATGGGGGTGGGGGAAAGGACACTAGAAGGGTAACTGTTCAGAGGGCAATACAGGAAATGGCCAAGGCCGCGAGACAAAGAGGCCATCGGCCAAGGGCTGCTGCACCTTGGAGGAACCAGACACTCATCTGATCAGGCTGACAGGAGCTGAAGAATGTAAAGACTAGGGCAGGCTAGGCACCTTCTCATTAGGCTCCCAGGAGCCCATGGTCACATTAGAAGTTACAAACAGCAAGACTCTGCCGTATCTGGATTCCAATTTCTTACTGAAGGCTCAGCCACTAGATACAGTGACAAAGCGGGGGAGTGGCGGTGGGGATGGGGGGAGGGGGGAACTCCTCCTCTCAGAAACTTAAACAGGAAAAAGAGCCATACCTTGTGAAAACTTGCTTATAGACTTTACAGAACTGCCCCCTGCTGGAGGCTAGTGCTTGTTTGCACCTTTTCAGGGTAAGTTACACTTTTCCCCACCAGGACAGAAAAAGTACAAGAAGTGACTAAACTACTGTTAAAAGACATTTTCCGCAGGTTTAAGACTACCTCTAATTTTAAAGTCAGACATTAGGCCAGCATTTTTAGCTGTAGCTGGAATAGTGCAACATTTAACAAGACTGTTAACAATACAACACAGGTTACACGCAGCCTATCAGCCACAAAGTTCAACAAAAGGTGGAACGCATGAACTGGACACTCGAGCGAGCAGCTGCTGACGACCAAAAAAAAAAAAAAAAAGAGTTGCTATATGTGTGTGTGTGTGTGTGTATATATATATGTGTGTGTGTGTGTGTGTGTGTGTGTGTGTGTGTGTGTGTGTGTGTGTATGCGCCAGGAAGTTCACTTAAGATAAAATCAGGTTTTTGCCTATGGTCCTCCTCCGAGTCAGGTGCACCCCCACCAAACAAACTAGGTATCTGCCCTGTAAGATTGTGTTCAGTTGGCCACCCGCAAATCGTAGGTCAAATACAAGGTGACCTCCGGAAACTACAGAAATTAACCTTCAAAAGGCAAATGCAGCTTTCAAAATAGCCATACGAAGTGTTCATAATTAAATAAAGAAAAATAATGCCTCTAAGCCTGACACCCATTTACATCTAGTGACGCTGTGTAAAGTAAAACCTAATTTTTCTACAACCCATATAGGATGAGCCCTATACTGTAACCTTGTCCACTCCCACTGCTGTTAAAGTTGCAGGTGTTGCGTCTTGGATCCACCACAGTCAGCTAACACCGGCAGCTCAGGACAAGTGGACCGGCCAACATGACGCAGATCATCCAACCCGGCTCATCCTGAGACGAGACCAAGCTGCTGCTGAGGACCACAAGCCCTGCTCTAGTCACACACCGGCAGCTGACTAGTCTACGCACGGCCGAAGCTTGAGGACTCATCAAGCAAGTCAATGTAGTTAAAAATCTTAAGACAAATAGTTTTCCTAGAATACTAACTGTTTTCCTATTGTTCTGTCACTGTATTCAACCTTTTTCGCAGGTAAGGACCTCTTTTGTCCTTGCCAGACATGAATATGCTATACATTGCTTTGTTGTTTTTACCCCCCCATAACCACGCTAGAGGAAACACCTATGTAAGGTGGCCCCATGGTACACATACTGCTTAGGAAACCCAGACCCGTCCAGCCCAGCAACACTTGCAAGGTCTTTCAGTCATTCTTTAAACATATAAACCAGAAGTTACCAGAACCTCCTCCTTTAGCCAAAAATTAAAAAAAAATAATAAAAATTAAAAATAAAAAAAACAGAAAAAAACTATTTCCTCAGTTGGCAGAAAACATTGCTGGCATCCTAGATGTGTCTTCATGGTATGTTGATAAAAGGGCTAACATAACAGACCAATGGCCTGGAGAAGCAGAAGGGCTAATGCCTCAAGATAATTTGACTTTAACCAACTCTTTCCCCAAAGAGACCCCGCAAGTTCAAGCGTCTGCCTCGTAAACACTTCACTGATTAAAAAATACTGTTTTACTGGCTAAAAAAAGGTTTTAAGACCCCGTGAAAAACTAACCTGCTTAAGACATGACAGAGTTAGTACAAGTGCCTGTACAGGTTTAACACAGGTTTGATCCTAGGTCTTCATTTAGAAAATAGTTTCCAGCTGTAGAAAATGTAAAACCCTCACTGTAAGTGTTTGATTCGTAATAGAAACTTGCTTGCTGCTCCCCTGTGTATTACACTTGCTCCTTCCAATGACAAAAGGTTTTGTAGCTACCATGGCTTGTCAGAGAACTTCCACACAAGTGTATTACATAAAACGCTATCACTCTGTCTTGCTAAAAGACTCAAAAAGTAAAAATGAAAGTGAACCCTCCCACTAATGAGTGAAAATTCTCAAAGTGGAGGATAAAGAAGGAGACCTCTACTACTCCTGCTGCCCTCCTCCCCCCACCTTGCCTAGTTCACAAGACAGGAGGAAAGAGAGAAAGCAAAACGTTAGAAACAAACAAAAGTAAGATAAATAGCCAGACAACCTTGGCAGGCACCACCACCCGGCCATAGGAGTTAAAAAAAAAAAAGTAATACTAATATCATCGACCCCTGACCTAAACTACTTGTGTTATCTGTCAATTCCAGACACTATGAAAAAAGCGTTGTAAAACTTTTTGTTTGTTCTGTTGGCTGATGCAGGTAGACCCCAGTCACGTTTCCCACGTGTGCTCCATTTATCACAACCCTTTCACGTGGACCCCTTAAAGTTGCAAGCCTTTAAAAAATTGTCCTTTTCGGGGAGCTCGGCTCTTAAGGTGCAAGTCTGCCGACACTCCCGGCCAAATGAAAAACCTCTTCCTTCTTTAATCTCGTGTCTGATGAGTTTGGTCTGTGGCTCGTCCTGCTACAATATATTATATATATTTATATATTGTATGTATAATTATATATATTTTATATATATATACACACACACAAGCATACATATAATTATTATGATAATAACATTCGTTGTGAGTGGTGATGCACGCCTATAGTACCGGCTTCTCGGGAGGTTGACATAAGGAGAAGGTCACTTGAGGCCCGACAGGTCGAGGCTACAGTCAGCCCTGACCCACTCTATCCTGGGCAGTCACCGGTCAGTTGGATATGCCCCCTCCCCGTTTTCTTTCTTTTCTTTCCTTTTTTAGTTTTCTCCTTCCTTCCTTCCTTCCTTCCTTCCTTCCTTCCTTCCTTCCTTCCTTCCTTCCTCCCTTCCCTCCTTCCTTCCTTCCTTCCTCCCTTCCCTCCTTCCTTCCCTCCTTCCTTCCTTCCCTCCTTCCCTTCCTCCCTCCCTCCCTCCTTTCTTTCTTTCTTTCTTTCTTTCTTTCTTTCTTTCTTTCTTTCTTTCTTTCTTTCTTTCTTTCTTTCTTTCTTTCTTTCTTTCTTTCTTTCTTTCTTCCTTCCTTCCTTCCTTCCTTCCTTCCTTCCTTCCTTCCTTCCTTCCTTCGTTCCTTCCTTCCTTCCTTCCTTCCTCACTTCTTTCCTTCCTTTCTTCCTTCCTTTCTTCCTGTCTTCCTTTCTTTCTTTTTTGGTGGGGGTGGCTGAGTCTCTCTCACTCTGTCACCCAGGCAGGGGTGCAGTGGCCCTCCCTCGGCTCACTGCAGCCTCTACCTCCCGGATTCCAGTGATTCTTCTTCAGTGGCTGGGATTACAGGCACACACCACCACATCCGGCTGATTTTTGTATTTTGAGTAGAGACGGGGTTTGTCCATGTTGGCCGCACTGGTCTTGAACTCCTGACCTCAAGTGATCCATCCTCCTGGGCCTCCCAAAGTGCTAGGATGACAGGCCTGAGCAGCCGGGATTTCAGCCTTTAAAAGTGCCAGCCCTGCCACCTTTTGCTGTGGATGCTATGCTCTGAATGACGTGTCATCTCTGCCATAGCTCGACTCCCTGTGTCCCCTCTGCCATTTCACTCTATCCTGGGCAGCGAGAGCGAAACTCCATCCCGCCACCTCCTCGTGCAAAACAACACAAAACAGAAAAAGAAACTCTACACATGACGTATAAGTGTCTGTTCCTGTGAGTGATTTCTGAGATATGGCACTGTAGACTGAACGCAGTGGCTCACGTCTGTCATCCTAGTACTTTGGGAGGCTGAGGTGGGTGGATCGTGAGGTCAGGAGATCAAGATTGTCCTGGCTAACATGGTGAAACCCCGACTCTACTGAAAATACAAAGGAATTATCTGAGTGTAGTGGCTGGCGCCTGTAGTCCCAGCTACTCAGGAGGTTGAGGCAGGAGAATGATGTGAACCCGGGAGGTGGAGTTTGCAGGGAGCCGCGATCGTGCCACTGCACTCCAGCCTGGGCGACAGAGCAAGTCTCTGTCTCAAAGAAAGAAAGAAAGAAAGAAAGAAAGAAAGAAAGAAAGAAAGAAGAAAGAAATGAAAGAAAGAAAGAAAGAAAGAAAGAAAGAAAGAAAGAAAGAAAGAAAGAAAGAAGGAAGGAAGGAAAGAAGGAAAGAAGGAAAGAAGGAAAGAAGGAAAGAAGGAAAGAAGGAAAGAAAGAGGAAATGAAAGAAATGGCACTGTATCGCTATTGGGCTAGGACCCTCTCTCTTTCTGTCTTTTCCTCTCTGTCTCTCTGTGTCCGTTTCTGGCTTTCCTGTCTCTCTCACTGGATCTGTCTTCCGTCTTACTCTCTTTCTTTGCCTGTCTGTCTGTCTGTCTGCCTCTCTCTCTCTCTCTGTTTCTCTCTGTCTCTCACTGTCCGTCTATGTCTTCCTCTGTCACTCTCTTTATCTGTCTGCCTGTCCCTCTCTTTATCTCTGTCTCTCTGTCTGTCTCTTTCTCTCTCTGCCTGTGTCTCTCACCCACTGTGTCTCTCTTCTGTGTTACTCTCTTTCTTTGCCTGTCTGTCTGTTTCTCTCCCTCTCTCCCCCTCCCTGTCTACTCTGTTTCTCTCTCTCTCTCGCTCTTGCTCTCTCGCTCTCTTGCTCTTTCTGACCATTTCTCTCTGTCTCTGCCTGTCCATCTCTCTTTTTCTACGTCTGTCTCTTTGTCTGTCAGATCCCCCCCCGTCCCAGAGAGGGCTCTACCCCTTCCACGAAAGTGAGAAGTGCATGCTTAGAGAGGCTGAGAGGAATCTACACAGATGGGCCTTGCCGGGCTTCCCCATTTTGTGCATGATTTCAGGAGATCTTCGCCGGGTCCCCACTTGGACGAAAGGGCCATTTGCAGACTTTTCTCTCTGTCACGTGTGATGTCCGTACTTCTCATATTTCCCTGATAAGCTCCTCGACTTTAAAATACACAGCTAAGGCCGGGCACGGTGGTTCATGCCTGTCATCCCAGCATTTTGGAAGGTCGAGGCGGGTGGATCACCTGAGGTCAGGAGTTCGAGGCCAGCCTGACCGACATGAAGAAACCCTGTCTCTACTAAAAATACAAAATGAACTGGGAATGGTGGCGCAGGCCTGTAATCCCAGCTACTCGGGGGGCTGACGCAGGAGAATCACTGGAACCTAGCAAGTGGAGGTAGCAGTGAGCCGAGATCCCGCCCTTGCACTCCAGCCTGGGCAGCAATAGCGAAACTCCGTCCCACCGCCCACGCCCACGCACACGCGCGCGCGCACACTCTCACACACACACACACACACACACTAAGAAAAAAGAGGGAGAAAAATAGAAAAAGGAAAATTCTTCACACGTGACCCATAAGTGTGCATTCCCACGAGTGATTTCTCAGAAATGACACTGTGGGGACTGAACGCGGTGGCTCACGTCTGTCATCCCAGGACTTTGGGAAGCCGAGGCGGGCGAATCAGGAGGTCAGGAATTCAAGACCAGCCTGGCCCACATGGTGAAATCCCGTCTCTACTAAAACTACAAAACTGAGTCGGGCGTGGTGGGGCAGACCCCTGTGGTCCCAGCTCCTCGGGAGGCGGAGGCAGGAGAATCGCTGGAACCTGGGAGGCGGGGGTTGCAGTGAGCCGAGATCGTGCCACTGCACTACAGCCTGGGCTGTAGAGTGAGTGAGACTCTGTCTCAAAATTACATAAATAAATAAATGGCAAACAAGAAAGAGAAAATGACAGAAATGGCACTGTATCGCTACTGGGCTGGGACGACGGTGATGTTCTTGTGGGGAGACACTGCGTGGGGTGATGTGTAGCGTGCGGACTCTGATCTTAGTGGTGGGATGTCGATGCTCCATGATTCACCATACTGACTAGATTCATGACTGTTTCACGACAGGGTGGACTTCGGGGAACACAGTTGAGAAATGGGTTCTTCGGGAGCAAAATCTGGCCCCGGAACAGGAAGGGAGTGTGATGTGCACTGCCTTCCCCGTGAAATCCACGCTGTGTCTGGGAGCATGGATGTCATGCTCTAACACTCGTTCAGGTATTGCCTCTCCGAGGTCGTGGGTCTGGAGTCCACTCTGCCACGCTAATGACTGCACTTCTGTCTTTGGTAGCTCCCACCTCCACCCCTGGCATCCTCCACGTGCCCGTGCCCCTGGTCCTCTCTTCTCTCTGGGGGAATGGAAGTGCCAGGTGATCTCAGGGACAGAAACTATGGCTGTGACCCTGGGTGGTCTGGTCGACCAGTCGCGGGCATTGCGTGGGAGGACTCCCTGGGCCCGGAGATGGCCTGTCCTGAGAGGGATCCAGAAGACGCCGGCGACGCATTGTGCCTCCGCTGCATCCCCCTCCCCAACCTCCACCCCGACCCAGAGCGATCCATCCTTCACTTCCTTTTCCGTGATGACTGACACTTGCAGGCATTGGTTGTCTTCGGGCATCACCTAACGACCACTGTTACTGAAAGTCGAGAAGGCACGGAGGGAGGTCTTGCCGAAACTTCAATAGGCCTGGGGCAACCGGTTTCTCGCCCTCCCTTCTGGAGGCCCCTCCCTCTCTCCATCGTTGCCTAGGTAACCTCTGCCCTGGCGGGGGCCCTATTGTTCTTTTATCTGCGCTTTAGTTTTCTTTGTGTGTTGGTTTCTTTAATGCGCATAGACTCTTCTACTTGGGCTGTATGAGGGGTCAGTGTAATTTTCAAGTCGCCCCCCCATCCCCCTGCGGCTCCCCCCCCCACGTTCCTTTACTTGAATTTAGTGAGTCAGTGAGGTGGGTTCCCCTCAACCTCCCCACCCCCCGCCTCCGAACATCCTGCTTGTAAACGTTCCGGAGCCAGCAGGGTGTGCCTCCATCTTCTCTCCCCCTCCCCCACCCCTTGCCGGAGATCTCATTCTTGCCAGGCTGACATTTCCATCGGTGGTAGTCAGGCCTCACTCAGTGGCCACCGTTTTTTGAGATGGGAGTGGTATGGTCCCACTTCCCCAGAGGCAGCTTGGGCTGATGGCATAGTCCTTGACTCGCGTGGGCAAGCGGGCTGGTCTGGAGCTGTGGGGTTTCTCTCCCTCCCGGCTTCGCTCCTTAGGCCTCCCTCCGAAGGAAAGCTTCACCCCGGCTGGGTCTCAATCACCTTTGATCATGATGTTTTCTCTTCTCCTCCCTCCCTCCCGCCAGCATGTTTCCACAATGGGAAGAGCGTCACAGCTCTAGTATGGGCCTTCTTAGTACTTGCCCCAAGTAAAAACGCTTTCTGAAAACTAACACTCTGCTCACTTAAGATTTCCAGGGGGCTGGGTGCGGTGGCTCAAGCCTGTAATCCCAGCACTTTGGGAGGCCGAAACGGGTGGATCACGAGGTCAGGAGATCGAGACCATCCTCGCTAACACGGTGAAACCCTGTCTCTACTAAAAAAATACAAAAAACTAGCCAGGCATGGTGGTGGGCTCCTGTAGTCCCAGCTACTCAGGAGACTGAGGCAGGAGAACCCAGAGGCGGAGCTTGCAGTGAGCTGAGATCTGGCCACTGCACTCCAGCCTGGGCCACAGAGCCAGACTCCATCTCAAAAAAAAAAAAAAAAAAAAAGATTTCCAGGGATGGTGCCTTGGCCCGTGTTTGTTGGCTTGTTTTGTTTTGTTTGTGTTTTTCCTTGTTCTTATTTGTTTCTTTTCAGGTGCAGTAGAAATCCCCAATTTTCAGGAAGACGTGTATTTTCCCCAAGACAGGTTAGCTGCTGTTTTCTCCTGTTGTTAACTAGTGCTTTTGTGACTCTCTCGACGTGTAGTGAGAGCCGTTTGATGTGTACTATACTTCATGAGATCTTATTTTCTAGAAATCCATAAGTGGATGCTACTGCTGCTCCTTCTGCTGCTGCTCTTGTTGCTGTTGTTGTTGCTGTTGTTGTTTTCAAAGCATACCTCGGCCACCGTTTATGGGATCAAAAGCATTATAAAAATATGTGTAATTATTTCTTGAGTACGCCCTTCCTCCTCCTCTCTCTGTCTCTCTGTGTCTGTGTCTCTCTTTCTCTGTCTGTCTTCTCTCTCTCTCTCTGTGTGCCTCTCTCTCTCTCTCTCCCCCCCATCTGTTTGCTTCTCTCTCTGTCTGTTTCTCACTATCTCTCTCTGCCCGTCTCTGTCTCTCTCTCTCTCTGCCTATTTCTCTCTGTGTGTCTGTCTTCTGTCTTACTCTCTTTCTCTTCCTGTCTGTCTGTCTGTCTCTCTCTGTCTCTCTCCCCCATCTCTCTGTTTCTCTCTCTCTCTCTGTCTGTTTCTCTCTGTCTCTCTCTGCCCCTCTCTGTCTTTGTCTGTCTGTCTGTCTGTCTCTGTCTGTCTTCTCTCTCTCTCTCTGCCTGTCTGTTTCTCTCTCTCTCTCTCTCTGTCTCTCTGTCGCTTGTTCTCTCCATGTCGGTCTTCTGCCTTAGTCTCTTTCTTTTCCTGTCTGTCTGTCTCTCTCTCTTTCTCTGTCTCTCTCTCCCTCTGTCTGTCTGTTTCTCTCTGTCTCTCTCTCTCTCCCCCTCTTTCTATGCGTTTATCTCCATCTCTCTCTGTCCATCTCTGTCTTTCTTTCTCTCTCTCCCTCTTACTCTCTGCCTGTCTCTCTCCCTGTTTCTGTCTTCTGTCTTACTCTATTTCTCTGCCTGTCTTTCTGTCTGTGGGTTTGTTTCTCTCTCCCTGTCTGTGTCTCTCTGTCTCTCTCTGCCTGTTTCTCTCACTGTGTCTGTCTTCTGTCTGATTCTCTTTCTCTGCCTGTCTCTCCCTCTTTCTGTCTGTTTCTCTGTCTCAGTGCATCTCTGTCCCTTTCTCTCTCTCTCTCTCTCTGTCTCTCTCTCTCTCTCTTTCTCTGTCTGCCTTTTGTCTTACTTTGTTTCTCTGCCTGCCTGTGTGCCTGCCTGTCTGTCTGTCTCTCCCTCTGTCTGTCTCTCTCTCTCCCTTTTGGTCTGTTTCTCTCTGTCTCTCTCTCTGTCTCTCTCTCTTTCTCTCTCTGTCTCTCTCTCTTTCTCTCTCTGTTTGAATCTTTGTATCTCAGTCTGTCTCTCTCTGTCTCTGCTCTCTCTCACTCTCGCTATCTCTTTCTTTGCCAAAAGAGCTCAAGTACATCTAATGTAATCCATTACCAAGGCCTGAATTCTTAACTTTAGACACCTCAGATTTGATCTTCCCACAGAATGCTGTACAGAAGTGGTGAGTTGATTTCTGAACTTGGATACCTCATAGATACTACATAATAATAAAGATACCACCCTAAAATCTGGGGTTGCTTCTCCCTCGACTGTCTCAAAAAAATCGTACCTCTGTTCACCTAGGATGCTGGGAGGGATTTCTCAATATGCCTCTGCCCGTGTCCTAAATGACCTGGGACCAAGCCCTGTCCGTTCTGTCTCAAATCTGTATCTGCAAGCACTTCTCAAATCTGTATCTGAAAGCACTTCAAAGAACCACTGGCTCTTTGAAAATATCCCAGAAGTGGCTTCGGCTTCTTGGTTAGGAGGCCTAAGCCTGCTGAGACCTTTCCTGCCCAGGATTCTGTGTGAACAAAAGTGCCTCTGCTGAGAGCTGGGATCCTCGGTACCATGCTTGCTAGCACTGGATGAGTCTCCAGAAGGATGCACGGGACTCCGAAAAGCTGACCTCTCCCAACGAGGTCAAAGGCATCCTTGTGCATTGGCCCGAGGCCTCCAACGTACATCACCCGTCACCATCACCATCACCATCATCATCACCGTCAGCATCCTGGCGAGCCTGCCTGAGGCCCCAACTCCTGGGAGACACTTGGGAGCCCGGCCTTCCTCAGCTAAAGTCCAAAGGGACGGCGACTTCCATCCACCAGGTCTCCACTGAACTGTGAAGATGCGGAGGGTAGGGCAGAGAGGGGACGTGGAGGGGAGACGTCCTGACAGGCGATGAGTTCCCTAGGCTTTGGCCACCCCAACCACGACCCACGGTCCCGGGCATCCATGGGACACCATCGCTTTTTCCCCTCCTCTATCCACAGCCGCCCCCACCCCATCCCATCCCCCATCCCACGCACACACGCTGGAGGTTACAAAACCTCATGGCGTGAATAGAGCCTGATGGAGTGAGAGAGACCATTTCATGAGTCGGGGGGTGGGTCGGGGGGTGGGGGGTTCTGTAGAGAGCCCGATTCTCCCTCGTGGGTCGCTACAGGCTAGAAATGAATATCGCTTCTTGGGCGGAGGGGCTTCCTTAGGCAGTCACGTTTGCGGGAGTATCTCTCAAGCCCTCCCTTGAGGCCACAAAATAGATTCCACCCCACCCCTCGACGTTTCCCTGTTTTCCCGGGTGCTGGATGTATCCTGTCAAGAGACCCGAGGGTGACTCATTGCATTAAACACCTTGATTGGGTTTGTGTGTTTGTCTGTTTCTGAGATGCGGTCTTGCTCTGTCCCCCAGACTGGAGTGCAGTGGCATGATCTCAGCTAACTGCAACCTCTGCCTCCCGGGATCCAGCGATTCTCCTGCCTTCAGCGGCACCATGCCCAGCTCCACTTTTAATTTTTAGTAGACACGGGGTTTCACCCTGTTTCACTGGCTTTCACTGTAGAGTTTAGATAAGAGCCACACCTCGTTCTGTGCCACAGAATGACTTCTTTATCATGCCGACTCTGGAAAGCCCGGCCCCTTGTGATCCATTTCAAAACGAGAGTCACCTCATGTTTGGAAAACGGATCCGCTCCCAAGTTCGGTGGAGGGATGTGACATATGTAGGACGAGGGACTCTCTTTCTTCTGAGTCGGTCTGCACGGTGGGGCCTAGGGCTGGAGCTCTCTCTGTGCGGACCACTGGCTCCCTCTGCCTTGGGTTCCATCGGCCCCACCCTGGAACGAGGGCCTTGGCAAACTCTGGCCCTTCCTGGCCCTTAAGTCGCTGTCAGAAACCCCATCTCGTGCTCGGATGTCCTGAATGACTGTGGCTTGCGCCTCTCTGGAAACATTTGAAATCTATCCTCTACGCGTGGCCACCTAAAACCACAGGAGCTTGGGACACACGGCCACCATCCACCTCACTGGTTTTGGGAGAGAATGCTGAAAGTCTCTTGCCGACTCTCTCTTGACTTGAGTTCTTCAAGGGCGTGTGGTTAAGACGCAGTGAGGCCAGATGTGTGAACTCAGACCGGGTGCTGGTGGCTCACGCCTGTAACCCCAACACTTTTGGAGGCCGAGGCCATCCATAGGATCCCTTAGAGGAATCCCCTAACCCCAGAGAAGTTGAGGCTGCAGTGAGACATAATGGTGTCAGTGCACTCCAGCCTGGGCGAAAGACAGAGCGAGACCCTGTCACAGACAGACAGACAGACAGACCTGCAGGCAGGCAGGCAGGCAGGCAGACAACAGCTGTATTATGTTCTTCTCAGGGTGAGAAGCAAAAATAACAGCAGACAGCACTTAACATTTCTGCTGTTGTGCTTGTTTTGGACGGAGTTTTCACTCTTGTTGCCCACGCTGGAGTGCAATGGCCACCATCTCGAGGGATCCGCCTGCCCTCGGCCTCCCAAACTGCGGGGATGACAGGGATGAGTGTACCGCACCCAGCTCCCCCCCATCCGCCCCCCAACCACCACCGCTTGCCTTCCAGACAGTTTTATGGCAGAGTGTTTTGGTGGCTTGCTTACATTCATTCTACATAGAAATTTAGGATGTCAGCTTCCGGCCTCATGGACTCCGAGCTGAGGAGTCCCCTGGTCTGTCTGTCACAGGACCATACACGTAAGGAGTAGAAAAACCGCAATGTTCAACATCAGTAATTTTGTCATACAGAAATACACGGATTCACCCAAAACACGGAAACTTTTACAAATTGTCTTAGTTAGTCCTGGTGTCTGTGTCAGTGATTCTTTTAGGTTCAGACCTTGACCGAGAGAATTTCCAGTCGGTCTCTCGTCTCTCGTCTCTCTGTCTCCGGAAAGAAGTTCCAGATGATCAGATGGGTGGGGGTCTTAGTCTGTGTGCCCCAAGGGCCTTGGTCGATTAGTTGTGGGGATCGCCTGGGAGGGCATGGTGACCCACTGTGCTGTGAGGGCCTCCATCCTTCCCCCTCCTGCCTCCCCCTCCAGGCAATCCCAATTCCTTCCAGGCTGACAGTCTCATTGGCAGACGTCAGGCATCACCTAGCGGCCACTGTTACTCTGAAAACGGAGGCCTCAACAGAGGAAGGAAACTCAGGCCGCCTGCGCACAGCCTGGGGCAACTCTGTCTTCTCCACCCCCCCCGCCCCCACCTCCAAGCTCCCCCCTTCTTGGTTGCCTAGGAAATCACCACTTTGACGACTGGGCCGTTGTGACCTTTGATCAGGCAGCATAAATAAGTAAATCAATCAATCAAGCAATACATACATAAACGTGAATACAATACAATAAAGTAGTACGGGCGTGGTGGCTCACGCCTGTCATCCCAGCACTTTGGGAGGCCAAGGCGGGCAGATCACCTGAGGTTGGCAGTTTAAGACCAGCCTGATCCACATGGAGAAACCCCGTCTCTACTGAAAATACAAAATTAGCAGGGCACAGTGGCACATGCCTGTAATCCCAGCAACTCGGGAAGGGAAACAGAGGCAGGAGAATTGCTTGAACCTGGGAGGCGGAGGTCACAGTGAGGCGAGATGGCGCCATTGCACTCCAGTCTGAGCAACAAGAGCAAAACTGCGTCTCAAAAATAAAGCCAAAAAAAAAAAAGTCAAAAAACTGCATCTCAAACCAAAACACAAACAAACCAACAAACACACAAAAAAGCACCATTCTCTGTGAAACTGCTTTGTAGTGTGTGTATTCGTCTCACAGAGTTAAACCTTTCTTTCGAATCAGCAGGTTGGAAGGATTTTTTTTTTTGTAGAATCTGACTATGTACATTTAGGAGACTCTTGTGTCGTATGGTGAAAAAAATCTTATGTTTTCAGATAAAAACGAGAGAGAAGGTCTTCATGAAACAGCTTTCTGATGTGTGGATTCCTCATAGAGAGTTAAAACTGCCTTTGGATTCAGCAGTTTGGAAGCAGAATGGACATTTGGGAACCCATTGGGGCCTATTGTGAAAAACCGAATATCCCCACCCCAGAAATCATAAAGAAGCTCTCTATGATACTGCTTTGTGATGTGTGGATTCATGGCACAGAATTACAACTAATTTTGCATTTAGGAGGTTTGAAACAGTCTTTCTTTAGAATCCACGAATATACCTTTGGGACCCCATTGAGGCCTACTGTGAAAAACCAAATATCCCCAAAGAAAAACTAGAAAGAAGCTGTCTTGGAAACTGCTTTGTGTTGTGTGGATTCACCTCACAGAGTGAAACCTTTCTTTTGATATACCAGGTTGGAAGCGCCCCTTTTGTAGAATCTGCAAAAGGACATTTGGGAGCTGTTTGAGGCCTAGGGTGAAAAACAGAAAATCGGTAGATAAAAACTAACAAGAAGCTATCTGCAAAACTGCTTTGTGATGTGTACATTCCTCGGACAGAGTAATATCTTTCTGTTGATTCAGCAGATTGGAAGCATTTTGGTTTTGTTGTTGTATTTTTTTTTTTTTTTTTGACAGAGTCTCACTCTGTCCCCCAGGCTGGAGTGCAGTGACACCATCTCGGCTTGCTGCAACCTCTGCCTCCCAGTTGAAGGGATTCTCCTGCCTCAGCCTCCCAAGTAGTTGGGATTACAGGCACCCACTACCAGGTCCGGCTAATTTTTTGTATTCTTGGTAGAGATGGGGTTTCATCGTTTTTCCAGGCTGGTCTTGAACTCCTGACCTCAGGTGATCCACCCGCCTCTGCCTCCCGAAATGCTGGGATGACAGGCATGAGCCACTGCACGCGGCCGATTGGAAGCAGTTTTTTGGCGGAATCTTCGAAGGGACATTTGGGAGCCCTTTGTGACTTATGGTGAAACTGAACATCCCCAGATGAAAACGTGAAAAAATGCTACTGGTGAAACTGCTTTTTGATGTGTGGATTCACCTCGAATGGATACATCTGTTGAACCAGGAGGTTGGAAACACGCTTTCTGTAGAATCTGTGAAGGGACATTTGGAAACCCATTGAGGCCTACGTTGAAAAACAGAATATCCACAGATTAAAACGAGAAAGACGCTATCTGTCAAGTTGATTTGTGATGCGTAGATTGATCTCTCAGCGATAAACCATTGTTTTGATTCATCAGGTTAGAAACACTTTTTTTTGGCAGTCTCTCTGAACGGATTTTTGAGAGCCCCTTTAGACCTATGGTGAATAACCAAATATTCCCAGATAATAATGAGAAAGAATGTCTTTGGGAAACTGCTTTGCAATGTGTGGACTCATCCTAAAGAGTTACACCTTTCTTTTGATTAGGTGGGTTGGAGACGCTCTCTTTGTAGAGATTCCAAAGGGACGTCTGGGAGCCCTTGAGGCCTATGGTGACAAACTGAATATCCCCAGACAAAGACCAGAGAGAATATTTCATTGAATCTGCTTTTAGATGTCTGGATTTATCTCCCAGTGCAGAACCTTTTCTTTGTTTGTTTGTGTGTGTGTGTGTGAGTCAGCAGGTTGGAAATGCTCTTTTTGTAGAATGTGTGGGAAGACATTTTAAAGCCCATTAATTCCTGTTGTCCAAACCAGAGTATCCCTCCAAGAAAAGCCATGAAGAAACGATCTGTGAAACTGCTTTGCGTGATTGGATGCATCTCACAGAGTTAATCCTTTCTTTTGATTCACGTGTTGGAAACACGCTTTCTCTAGAATTTGCCAAGGCATATTTGGGAGCCCATGGAGGCCTCCGATGTTGAAAAATCAAATGTCCCCATAGAAGCAGTAGAAAGAAGCTATCTGTGAATTGGCTTTGTGATATGTGGATTCATCTCACAGAGTTAAACCCGTGTTTCTGTTCAGCAGGTTGGAAACACTTCTGTGGTAGAATCTGCAAAAGAATATTTGGGACTTCTTTGAGGCCCATGGTGGAAAAGCACATATTTCCTGATAACAGCTAGAAGGAAGCTAGCTGAGAAACTGCTTTGTGTGTGGATTCCTTGCACAGAGGTACAACTGTATTTGGACTCAGCGGATTGGAAGCACTCTTTTAGTAGAATCTGTGAAAATCATGTGGGCTGCAATTGAGGCCTAGGGTGAAAAACAGATTATCCCCAGATAAAAACCAAAAAGAGCCTATGTGTGAAACGTTTTTGTAGTGTGGGGATTCCTCTCACAAAGTGAAAGCATTCTTTTGATACGTCGGTTTGGAAATATTCTTCTTAATGGAATTGGCGAAGGGACTTTGGGAGCCCCTTGAAACCTGTGGAGAAAAACCGATACTCCCCAGAGAAAAACCGGAAATAAACTATCATCGGGACTGATTAGTGATCTGTGGATACATGTTACAGAGTTAAACTTTTCTTTGGATTCAAAATGTTGGAAACACTGTGTTTGCAGAATCTTTGAAGAAAGGACATTGCAAAGACCATTGAGGCCCAAGGGGAGGGCTCTCACTCTCTCTCTCCCTCTCTCTCTCTCTCTGTCTGTTTCTCACTGTGTCTCTCTGTCCGTCTCAAAAAATAAAAAAACATGGATGTATGCATACATACATACATGCATACATACATACACACATGCATACATACAATTAAAAATTAGAAAGAAAATAAAATTAATAACTAGGTCTTGTGCGGCAGCTCAAGCCTGTCATCCCAGCCCTTTGGGACGCCGGGGGCAGTGGATCGCTGGATCACAAGGTGGTCAGACCAGCAGGACCAGTATGGTGAAACCCCGTCCGTCTCTAGTCAAAAGACCAAGAATTAACCAGGATGGTCGTGCGCATCTGTAATCTCAGCTACTTGGGAGGCCGAGCTGAGGCAGGAGAATCGCTTGAACCTGGGAGGCAGAGGTTGCAGTGAGCCAAAATCACGCCACTGTACACCAGCCTGGGTGAGAGAGCGAGACAACCTCTCAAAAAAAAAAAAAAAAAAAAAAAAAAAAGAAAGTAAAATGAAAAATAAAAATAAAAATGAAAAGGAAAATGAAATAATTAAAAAGTGAGTTTCCGGGAAGAGAGGGAAGAAAAAAAAAAGAAAGAAAAATGAAAACAGTCCCACAGTGACATAAACATATGCCTCTCACCTTTCGAGGCGTCAGTGATGCTACGAATGATGCGTAATTTTTTTTTTAACTTCCTTTTATGTTATTATCATTTATTGTTTGACACAAGCCTTGGAGGCCCTCCTTCCCTCCCTCCCTCCCTCCCTCCCTTCGTCCGTCCCACTCCCTTGTTGCCCAGATAACTTCAGGAGACAGGCCCTGGCTGGGCCAGATTGTTCTTCTCTTTGAGCAGTTGTTTCCCTGTCTTTCTTCGTGTCTTTAACCCTTGTGGACTCTTCTGCTCGGATTTCACAGATAGCAGCTCCACTTCCGGCCTTGTTGTTAGTGGGGGCTTTCCTGATTCTCCCCGCATGTAGTGAAAGCAGATAGATTACCCTCGCCTCCCCTCTCCCCTCTCTCTCTCTCTTTCTTTGTTGCTTTCTTGCTTTTTCTTTCTGTCTCTTTCTATCTTTCTGTCATGCTTTCTTGCTGTCTTGTTTTCTTGCTTTCTACTTTGCTTTTCTTCCTGTCTTTCCTCTTTCTTCTTTTTTTTCTTCTCTCGTCTTTCTTTCTCGCTGTCTTTCTCCTTGTCTCTCTCTCTCTCTTTCTTCTTTCTTTCTTCCTCTCTTTCTTTCTTTCTCTCTTTCTCTTTTTTCTCTTTCTTTCTCTCTCTCTTTCTTTATCTCTCTCTCTTTCTTTCTCTTTCTCTCTTTCTCTTTCTTTCTTTCTTTCTTTCTTTCTTTCTTTCTTTCTTTCTTTCTTTCTTTCTTCCTTCCTTCCTTCCTTCCTTCCTTCCTTCCTTCCTTCCTTCCTTCCTTTCATTTTCTCTCTCTCTCTCCCCCAGCCTCTGAATGTGCTGGGATCACAGGTGTCAGCCACTGTGCCTGGCCTATTTGCTTATGTTATTTTATTTTTTATGTATTTACTTTCATCTATTCATTCATGTGTATAAATACAAAAATTTTTATCTCTCTTAATGTATTTTTGTATATTGTATTTATATAAAAATGCAAATATTTATGTTGTTAGTTGTCTTTTCTTTCTTTCTCTTTTTTTTCTTTCTCTCCTTTGTGTTTTTCTTCCCTTCTTTCTTTCTCTGTCTCCTTCTCTATGTTTTCCTCCCTTCCACCCTCCCTCCCTCCCTCCCTCCCTTTCTCTCTTGTTCGTTTCTCTTTCGTGCTTTCTTTATTTCCTTTATTCCATTTATTTCCTTCTTTTCTGTTTCCTCTGTTTCTTTTTCCCTTCTTTTCTCATTTTTTCTCTCTGTTTCAGGTTTCTTTCCTTTCCATTTCTCTTGTAAAAATGTCATGTTTAAAAACTTACATTTCTTCATCTTCATTTTCCACGTTGCTTCCCTTTTCTCTATTTCCTTCCTCCCTCTCTCCCTGCTCCCTTACCTCTCTCCCTTCCTTTCACCATCTGTCTCTTCTCTCCATTCCCTCCCTCCCTGCCTCCCTCCCTCCCTCCCTCCCTCCATCTCTGTCTGGATTCAGGAAGAGCCTACGCAATCTGTGTCTCCCTGTGTCCTCAACGACCCGCGACCGAGTCCTTGCTTGTTGTTTCTCCCTCCGAGATGCCTCTCCAAACATCCACACGCCGTCGGTTGTCTTCTGACTCTGTCGCGGTTGATGCAAAGACAGGCTTTGGGGACTGTTTCTGTGGGGTTGGGGTAGAGGGGCTGAGTTTTCGGCCTCAGGATAGCATTTCTCAACTCACGGTTTCGGTTTCACGGTCCACGGGCTGGCCTGCCATCCGGATCTGTGTTGGTGATGGTCGTGACGGTTGTCAGACTCCATCTGGTGGCTGCTTTTATATCTTTCCCTTGGCTTCTGGAGCTGCAGTGGCAGCTGCTGAGGGAGGGGACCGTCCCTGCTGTGAGCTAGGCAGAGCTCCGGAAAGACCACGGTCGTCAGCCGGGCTGTCCCGGTCACGCCAGAGCTCTGGCGCGTCACTTGTGAGTCAGATCTCAGGCATGCAGGTTTATGTGGGGAGAGGTTGTCGCTGCACTTTCGGGCCTGAGCCGGGTGTGGGGCTGCCAGGGTTGGTCGACCAGCATGCAGCAGCTCTCGAGGCCTGACCCGCGACCCGCGGGGATCCACCGTGCATAGGGCGGGAGGCTGGGGTCACCCTTCCCGGCCTGGTCGCAGGCCCGGGTGTATCCTGGCCATCTGAGGCAGCGACTGAATTTTTTCCCCAAGTCCCCGTGGGGAGCCGGGGACCATCCTGCCTCGTCCCCCAGGTGCCAGGCAGCGGTCTCCAGGCCCGGCCGACGTCCCTCTGCCGTGAATTTTTTTTTCAAGTCCCCGTGGGGAGTCGGAGAGTGCTCCCTGAGCACGCATGCGACCCAAGAGGTCACACTTGGGTGGCCTTCAGTCCCTCATGTGTCCCGGTCGTACAAGGGGATGGCCGAAAATGCTTCTGAGTCTTGCTCTGGAGACTCGGGCTGGCCCCTGCGTGGCACTGGTGGCCGGGAGGACTTCCCTGGCCCAGCGCTGCTCCAGCGTGTGTCCTGGGATGGACCAGAGGGCCCTGGGTGTTCCGTGTCTGGCTGCGATGGTGGTGATTTTGGGGACAGATGTCCGTGTCATTGGTTCCCTGGGCCGGCGTCGTGGTTGGTGACTCGACCTCCTGTCTCCTGGGGAGTTATATCTTTCACTCCGAGCCAGCATTTTGGGCCACTGGTTTGTTGCTGACATGCTGTCCTCTGGCGACTTGTCGCTGGAGAGGTTGGGCCTCTGGATGCGTGGTGGGCTTCTGGCCTCCTGGTGACCTGGCTAGCCAACCCCGCTCATCTTGAGTCACCTGCTGGGGCCCGTGTGCCCAGTCTCTCATGCATCTGAGCATCCCAACGCCCAGTGCCGCCTTGGGTCCGGATCTCTGACCCACCCGGGGGTGGCGGGGAAGGCGGTGTGGGCTTACCCTTCCGCCATGTGCTCCCTGCTGCGGGCACCTGGGGCAGCCGTGATAACCCCACTCCCGCTGGCTCCATGCAGTGCATGTCAGGCATTGCTCATCTCTGCCGGGTTGTCTGCTGCCCCTTCCCTGGAGCTGGGGATGGCCAGGCTGATCTGCTCGCTGGCCTCTGTTGAGGCTGTGGCCGACTTCCGACCATGCTCCAGGGGTGCTTTTCCTGATTGATGTGGTGATGTTGTGCTCTCCTGGGCTGGGACCGAGCCGCGACGGGCAAGGGGCGGACATTCGTGGTGAATGGGACCCGTTCTTCTCGTCACGCCTGCGGGGTCCCCTGTCTCTTGTCTACTGTGGCCGGCGCCTCCCCTTCCGAGTTGGGGGAGGATCCTGCTGGGCTGGGCCCAACGTCCTGGCAGCTGGGAAGCTGCCGCGAGTGGCAGGTGCGCTTGGCATTCCGTCCGGCACGGGACGCCGCTCTCTGCTGTGAGGTGGCACTCCGCCCGCTCCTGTGCCGAGCTGTGACCGGTGCCCACGACTGCGTTTGCATGGTGCAGAGTTTCTCCGCCTGGCCTTTGTGGAGCAATCGTTCCCACGGGGGCGTGCCGGTCTCCTGCAGTGGGACCAGGTCAGCGGCAGACGAGAAATGAGCGATATGTGGTCCCTGCTCTTGGTCTTGTGGCTGAGGTTGCTTCGGGGCCACCGGTGGTGGGACCTAGGACTCGTCCGGGGGTTGCTCGGTGGGTTGCCCAAGGGCCTTTCAGGATGTTTCACTTTTCGTCATAGTCTTTTATGTGCTGCAAAATATCACTCTTTGGTTTTCCAGGAATAGTGTTCAAACACTGCCTTACGAGAAAAGAGGTATAACTCCCTGAGTGGAATGCACACATCATAAAGCATTGTCTCAGAAAGCTTCTCTCCAGTTTTTAATCTGAAGATATTTCTTATTTCCCCACAGGCCTGAATAAGTTCCCAAATGTCCCTTCGTGAATCTGTCCATGACGCAGTTTCAAAACTGCGTAATGGAAAGAAAGTTTTATCTATGTGAGATGAAGAGTCCTATCTATCACAAAGCAGTTTCACTGAAAGGTTCTTTTCAGTTTTTGTCTGAGGATATTTTCTTTTTTACCATAGCCTTCCATATATTCCCAAATGTCCCCTGGTAACTTTTCTCTAAATGGGATTCCCCAATCATCTATGATAAGAAACATATCAATCTGTGAGTGGAATGCACATGATACAAAGCAGCTCCTTGGGAATCTTCTCTCCAGTATCAATCTGAAGATGTTTTTGTTTTCACCGTATGCCTCAATGTGCTCCCGAGTATCCCTTAGCTGTCTCACATAAAACAATGTTAGAATACTACTCAATGAAAAAAGAAGCTTTACTGTATGACTGGACTTCATGTGACCTAGAGCAGTTTCACTGAAAATTTCCTTCTGGTTATTATCAGAGCGTATTTCTTTTTCAGCCTATTCTTAAGAGTGTTCCCAAATTTCCTGTCTCAGTTTCCACAGAAACAGTGACTTCGAACTGCTCAATCCAAAGAATGATTTCACTCTGTGAGATGAATTCACATCTCACAAAGCAGTTGCCCCAAAATCTTCTCCCCAGTTTTCTTCGGAAGGACGTTTCTTTCTCACCACAAGCCTCCGGGCTCCCTTAATATCCCTTCACAGATTCCTCAAAGACAGAGTTTCCAACCTTAGCATTGTAGTATAAGCTTTAACTCTCTGAAATGAATGCACAAGGCAGAGAGCAGTTTCTTGGAGCGCTACTTTCTGGGTTTTAAATCCGGATATTTCACTTTTGGCAGAGTCTTCAATGCAATGCAAGATATCACTTTTTCAGCTTTACAGGACCAGTGTTCACACACTGCCTTATGAGAAAAGAGGTATAACTCCCTGAGTGGAAAGTAAATGCCACAAAGCAGCTCCTCGGAAATCTACTCTCCAGTATCTATCTGAAGTGATTTCCGTTTTCACCATAACCCTGAAAGCACTCCAGACTATTCCTTAGCTGATTAACGTACAACATTGTTAGAATACTGCTCAATGAAAACAGAAGCTTAACTGTGGGAGTGGAATTCACGTGACCTTGAGCAGTTTCACAGAAAGTTTCCTTCTGGTTTTTATTTGAGGGTATTACATTTTCAGCATATTTTGAAGAGCGTTCCCAAATGTCCTGTCTCAGGTTCCATAAAAACACTGTGTTCAAACTGTCCAATCATAAGAATGATTTAACTCTATGAGATGAACACAGACATCAGAAAACAATTTCGCCGAAGGCTTCTCTCCAGGTTTCATTGGAAGACGTTTCCTTTCTCCCCTGAAGCCTCCAGGCACCACTTAACATCTCTTCACAGATTCCTCAAAGACAAAATTTACAAACTGGGCAACGTAGTGTAAGCTTTAACTCTCTGAAATGAATGCACACGTCAGAGAGCAGTTTCTTGGAATGCTTCTTTCTGGGTTTCATTTCAGCATCTTTCATTTTTCACCATAGTCCTCAATGTGCTGGAAAATATCACTTTTTCAGTTTTACAGGAACAGTGTTCAAACACTGCCTTATGAGAAAAGAGGTATAACTACCTGAGTGTATTGCACACATCACAAAGCCACTTCTCAGAAAGCTTCTTTCCAGTTTTTATCTTTAGATATTTTCTACTTCCCCACAGGCCTGAATGTGCTCCCGAATATCCCTTTGCAAATCCGTCCATGACACAGTTTCAAAACTGCATAATAGAAAGAAAGTTTTATCTATATGAGATGAGTAGACATATGTATCACAAAGCAGTTTCACAGAAAGCTTCTTTCCAGTTTTTGTCTTAGGTTACTTCCATTTTCACCATAGCCGTCCTTATACTCCCAAATGTCCCCTGGTAGCATTGACTCGAAACGGGATTCCCCAATACTCTATAAGAAAAGTGTAAGTCTGTGAGTGGAATGCACACGTCACAAAGCAGCTCCTCATAAATCTTCTCTCCAGCTTTTATCTAAAGATATTTCCTTTTTCAGCATAAGTCTCAAAGCGCTCCCAAGTATCACTTCGCAGACTAAATTAAAACTGTATCAGAATACTGATCAATGAAAACAGAATCTTAACTGCGTGAGTGGACTTCACGTGACCTAGAGCAGTTTCACAGAAAGATTCTTTATGGTCTTTATTGGAGGGTATATCTTTTTCAGCATATTCTTAAGAGCGTTCCCAAATGTCCTTTCTTAGTTTCCACAGAAGCAGTGATTTGAAACTGCTCAATCCAAAGAATGATTTATCTCTTTGAGATGAATACACACATCACAAAGCAGTTGCTCCCAAAGCTTCTCTCCAGTTTTCATCGGAAGACGTTTCCCTTCTCAGCACAAGCCTCTGGGTGCCACTTAGTACCCCTTCACATATTCCTCAAAGACAGAGCTTCCAAACTGGGCAACGTAGTGTATGCTTTAACTCTGAAAAGAATGCACACGTTGAAATACCGTTTCTTAGAACGCTTCATTCTGGGTTTTATTTCAGGATATTTTACTTTTTGCCATAGTCTTCAATGCCCTGCAAAATGTCACTTTTTCAGTTTAACAGGAACAGTGTTCAAACACTGCCTTATGAGAAAAAAAGTGTAACTCCCTGACTGGATTCACATATCACAAAGCAGATTCTCAGAAAGCTTCTCTCCAGTTTTTATCTGAAGATATCTTCTTTCCCCACAGGCCTGAATGTGCTCCCAAATATCCCTTCATGAATCCATCCATGATGCAGTTTCAAAACTGTGTAATTAAAAGAATGTTTTGTCTCTGTGGGATAATAGACACATCTACCACAAAGCAGTTCGACAGAAAGCTTCCTTCCAGTTTTTGTCTGAGGATATTTCCTTTTTCAAAATAGCCATCCATATACTCCCGAATGTCCCCAGGTAGCTTTTACTCCAAGCACAATTCCCCAATCCTATATGAGAAGAAAAGTATAACTCTGTGAATGGAATGCACGCTTCACAAAGCAGCTCCAAGGAAATGTTCTCTGTAGTATCTATCTGATGATATTTCCATTTTCACCATAAACCTCAAAGCGCTCCCAAGTATCCCTTAGCAGGCTATCACAAAACAGTGTTAGAATACTGCTCAATGAAAACAGAAGCTTTACTGTGTGAGTGAAATTCATGTGACCTAGAGGAGTTTCAAAGAATATTTCCTTCTGGTTTTTATCAGAGGGTATTTCTTTTTCAGAATATTCTTAAGAGCGTTCTCAAATGTCCTTTCTCAGGTTCCCCAGGAACAGTGATTTCAATCTGCTCAATAAAAAGAATAATTTAACTCTATGAGAGGAATACACATATCACAAAGCAGTTGCTCTGTATGCTTCTCTCCAGTTTTCATTGGAAGACGTTTCCTTACTCACCACAAGCCTTCAGGCACCACTTAATATCCCTTCACAGATCCTTCAAAGACAGAGTTTCCAAACGGGGCAACGTTGTGTAAGATTTAAGTCTCTGAAATTAATGCACACGTCGGAGAGCAGCTTCTTGGAACGTTTCTTTCTGGGTTTTATTTCAGGATATTTCACTTTTCGCCACAGTCTTCAGTGTGCTGCAAAATATCACTTTCTCAGTTTTTTAGGAACCGTGTTCAAACATTGCCTTATGAGAAAAGGGATATAACTCCCTGAGTGAAATGCACACATCATGAAGCAGTTTCTCAGAAAGCTTCCCTCCAGTTTCTATCTGAAGATATCTCCTTTTTCCCCACAGGCCTGGTTGTGCTCCTGAATGTCCGATCGTGAATCAGTCCATGATGCAGTTTCAAAACTGTGTAATAGAAAGAAAGTTTTACCTATTTGAGATGAATAGACATATCTATCACAAAGCATTTTCACAGAAAGCTTCTTTCCAATTTTTGTCTGAGGATATTTCCTTTTTCACCACCGCCATCCATATACTCCCGAATGTCCCCTTGTAGTCTTTTCTCCAAACGGGAATACCCAATCCTCTATGAGAAGTAAAGTAAAACTCTGTGGGTGGAATCTACATGTCACAAAGCAGCTCCTTGAAAATCATCTCTCCAGTAACTATCTGATTTTATTTCTGTTTTCACCGTAAGCCTCAAAGTGCTCGCGAGTATCCCTTAGATGAATATCCCAAAACAGTGTTAGAACACTGCTCAATGAAAACAGAAGCTTAACTCTGCAAGTGGAATTCACGTGACCTAGAGCAGGTTCACAGAAAGTTTCTTTCTGGTTTTTATCAGAGGGTATTACTTTTTTAGCATATTCTTAAGAGCATTCCCAAATGTCCTTTCTCAGGTTCCACAGAAACATTGATTTCAAACTGCTTCATCCAAAGAATGTTTTAAATTTATGAGATGAATACACACATCACAAGGCAGTTGCTCAGAATGCTTCTGTCCAGTTTTCATCAGAAGTCGTTTCCTTTCTCACCACAAGCCTCAGTGCACCACATAATATCCCTTCACAGAATCCTCAAAGACGGAATTTTGAAATTGGGCAATGTAGTGTAAGCTTTAATTCTCTGAAATGGATGCACACATTGGAGAGCAGTTTCCTGGAACTCTTCGTTGTGGGTTTTATTTCAGGATAGTTCACTCATCTTCATAGTCTTCAATGGGCTGCAAAATATCACTATTTAAATATTACAGGTACAGTGTTCAAACACTGCCTTATGAAAAAAGAGGTATAACTCCCTGAGTCGAATGCACACATCACAAAGCAGTTTCTCAGAAACCATCTCTCCAGTTTTATCTGAAGATATCTCCTGTACCCCACTGGCCTGAATGTGCTCTCATATATCCCTTCGTGAATCCGTCCATAATGCAGTTTCAAAACTACACAATAGAAAGTTTCATCTATGTGAGATTAATAGACATATCTATCACAAAGCAGTTTCAGAGAGACCTTTTTCCAGTTTTATTCTTAGTTTTATTCCTTTTTCATCATAGGTGTCGATATATTCCTGAATGTCCTCTGGTAGCTTTTTCTCCAAACGGGATTCACCAGTCCTCCATTAGAAGAAGAGCATAACTCCATGAGTAAAATGCACACATCACAAAGCAGCCCCTTGGAAATCTTCTATTCTGTATCTATCTGAAGATATTTCCATTTTCACCGTTAGCCTAAATGCGCTCCCAAGTATCCCTTAGCTGACTAACATAAAACAGTGTTAGAATACTGCTCAACAAAAACAGAAGCTTATCAGTGCGATTGGAATTTACATGACCTAGGATAGTTTCACAGAAAGTTTCCTTATGGTTTCTATCAGAGGGTGTTTCTTTTTCAGCATATTCCTAAGAACGTTCCCAAATATCCTTTCTCAGGTTCCACAGAAACAGTGATTTCAAACTGCTCAATCTGAAGTGTGATTTAACTCTATGAGATGCATATACCCATCAGAAAGCAGTTGCTCCGAAAGCTTCTCTCCAGTTTTCATCAGAAGATGTTTCCTTTCTCACCACAAGCCTCCGGCTGCCACCTAATATGGCTTCACAGATTCCTCAAAGACAGAGTTTCCAAACTGGCAATGTAGTGTAAGCTTTACCTCTCTTAAATGAATGCACACGTCACAGAGCAGTTTCTTGGAATGCTTATTTCTCCATTTTATTTCAGGATCTCTCTTTTCGTCCTAGTCTTCATCGCTGCAAAAATCACTTTTTCAGTTTTACAGGAAAGTGATCAAACACTGCCTTATGAGAAAGTAGGTGAAACTCACTAAGTGGATTACACACATCACAAAGCAGTTTCTCAGAAAGTTTCTCTCCAGTTTCTATCTGAAGATATCTCCTCTTTCCCCACAGGCCTGAATGTGCTCCCGAAAGTCCATTTGCGAATCACTCCATGACGCAGTTTGAAAACTGTGTAATAGAAAGAAAGTTATATCTATTATAGATGAATGGACATATCTATCACAAAGCAGTTTCACAGAAAGCTTCTTTCCAATTTTTGTCTGAGGATATTTCCTTTTTCACCACCACCATTCGTATACTCCCGAATGTCCCCTTGTAGCTTTTTATCCAAAGGAGATTCCCCAATCCTCCATGAGAAGTAATGTAAAACTCTATGAGTGGAAGGCGCAGGTCACAAAGCAGCTCCTCGTCAATATTCTCTCCTGTATCTATCTGAATTTATTTCCGTTTTCACCATAAGCCTCAAAGCGCTCCTGAGAATACTTTAGGTGACTAACCAAAAACAGTGTTAGAATACTGCTCAATGAAAACAGAACCTTAACTGCAACAGGAATTCACGTGACCTAGAGCAGTTTTACAGAAAGTTTCCTTCCAGTTTTTATTGGGGGGTATTACTTTTGTCAGCATATTCTTCAGTGTGTTCCGAAACATACTTTCTCAGGTTCCACAGAAACAGTGATTTCAAACTAATGTATCCAAAGAATGTTTTCACTCCATGAGATGAATACACACCTGACAAAGCAGTTGCTATGAAAGCTTCTCTCCAGTTTTCATTGGAAGACGTTTCCTTTCTCACCACAAGCCTCCAGGCGCCACCTACTATCCCTTCACAGTTTTTTCAAAGACAGAGTTTCCAAACTGGGCAACGTAGTGTAAGCCTTAACTCTCTGAAATACATGCACACGTAAGAGAGCAGTTTCTTGGAATGCTTCTTTGTGAGTTTTTTTCCGGATATTTCACTGTGTGCCATAGTCTTCAATGTGCTGCAAAATATCACTTTTTCAAATTTACATGAACTGTGTTCAAACACTACCTTATGAGAAAGGAGGTATAATGCCCTGAGTGAAATGGACACATCACAAAGCAGTTTCTCAGACAACTTCTCTCCAGTTTTTAAATGAAGATATTTCCTATTTTCCCACACACCTGAATGTGCTCCTCAATGTACCTTCGTGAATCTGTCCATGATGCAGTTTCAAAACTGTGTAATTGAAAGAAAGTTTTATCTATGTGGGATGAATAGAGATATCTATCACAAAGCAGTTTCAGAGAATGCTTCTTTCCAGTGTTTGTCTGAGGATATTTCCTTTTTCACTGTAGCCATCCATATACTCCCCTATGTTCCCTGGTAGCATTTTCTCCAAACGGGATTCCTCAATCCTCTATGAGAAAAAATGTAAAAGTCTGTGAGTGGAATGCACACGTCACAAAGCAGCTCCTCGGAAATCTTCTCTCCAGTATCTATCTTAAGGTATTTCTGTTTTCTCCATAAGCCTCACAGCGCTCCCGACTATCCCTTAGCTGACTACCCAAAACAGTGTTAGAATACTGCTCAATGAAAACAGAATCTTAACGGAGTGAGTGGACTTCAAGTGTCCTACAGCACTTTCACAGAAAGTTTCCATCTGGTTTTCATCAAAAGGTATTTCTTTTTCATCATATTCTTAAGAGCGTTCCAAAATGTCCCTTCTCAGTTTCACAAGAAAGAGTGATTTCTAACTGCTCAATCCAAAGAATGATTTAACTCTACAAGATGAGTTCACACATCACAAAGGAGTTGCTCTGAAATCTTCTCTATAGTTTACATTGGAAGGCGTTTCCTTTCTCACCACAAGCCTCCGGGCGCCACTTAATATCCCTTCTCAGATTCCTCAAGGACAGGGTTTCCAAACTGGGCAATGTAGTGTAAGCCTTAACTCTCTGAACCGAATGCACACATCAGAGAACAATTTCTTGAAAGGATTCTTTCTGGGTTTTATTCAGGATATTTCACTTTTCACCATTGTCTTAAATGTGCTGCAAAATATCACTAATTCAATTTTACAAGAATAGTGTTCAAACACTGCCTTATGAATAAAGAGGTATAACTCCCTGAGTGGAATGCACACATCACAAAGCAGTTTTTCAGAAAGCTTCTCTCCAGTTTTTATCTGAAATTATCTGATTTATCCCCACAGGACTGAATGTCCTCCCGAATGTCCCTTTGCAAATCCATCCATGACACAGTTTCAAAACTGTGTAATAGAAAGACAATTTTATCTATCTGAGATGAATAGACATATCTTTCAGAAATCCATTTCATAGAAAGCTTCTTTCCAATTTTTGTCTGCGGATATTTCCTTTTTCACCATAGCCATCCATATACACCCGAATGTCCCCTGGTAGCTTTTTCTCCAAATGGGATTCCCCAATCCTCTATGAGAAGAAAGGTATAACTGTGTGAGTGGAATGCACACATCACAAAGCATCTCCAAGGAAATCTTCTCTCCAGTATCTATCTGAAGATATTTCCCTTTTCACTGTAAGCCTCAAAGCACTCCCAAGTATCCCTTAGCTGACTAACTGAAAACAGTGTTAGAATACTAGCTCAATGAAAAGAGAAACTTAACTGGGCGAGTGGACTTCATGTGACCTAGAGCAGTTTCACAGAACGTTTCCTTCTGGTTTTTATCAGAAGGTATTTCTTTTTCAGCATATTCTTAAGAGCGTTCCCAAATGTATTTTCTCAGGTACCACAGAAACAGTGATTTCAAATTGCTCAATCAAAAGAATGATTTATCTCTATGAGATGAATACACACATCACCAAGCAGTTGCTATGAAAGCTTCTCTCCAATTTTCATTGGAAGACAATTCCTTTCTCATGACAAGCCCTCAGGCGCCACTTAATATCCCTTTCCAGATTCCTCAAAAACGGAGTTTCCATACTGGGCTACAGAGTGTAAGCTTTATCTCTCTGAAATGAATGCACACGTTGGAGAGAAGCTTCTTGAAACGCTTCTTTCTGTGTTTTATTTCAGGTTATTTCACTTTTTGCCATAGTTCAATGCGATTCTAAAATATGACTTTTATAGTTTTACAGTAACAGTGTTCCAACACTGCCTTATGAGAAAAGAGGTATAATTCCCTGAGTGGAATGCACACATCACGAAGAAGTTCCTCAGAACGCTTCTCTCAGGTTTTTATCTACGCAGATTGTCGGAAAGCTTCTTTCCAGTTTTTGTCTCAGGATTATTCCTTTTTCACCATAGCTGTCAATATACTCCAGAATGTCCCCTGGTAGCGTTCTCTCAAAATGGGATTCCCCAATCCTCTATGAGAAGAAATGTATAACTCTGTGAGTGGAATGTACGTGTCACAAAGCAGTTCCTCAGAAATTTTCTCGCAAGTATCTATGTGAAGATATTTCCGTTTTCAACCTAAGCCTTAAAGTGCTCATGAGTATCCCTTAGCTGTCTACCCTACAACAGTGTTAGAATACTGCTCAATGAAAACAGAAGATTAACTGTGCAAATGGAATTCACGTGACCTAGAGCAGTTTCACAGAAAGACCTCTTCTGGTTTTTATTGGAGGGTATTACTTTTTCAGCATGTTCTTAAGAGCGTTCCCAAATGTAATTTCTCAGGTTCCACAGAAACAGTGATTTCAAACTGCTCTATTCAATGATTGTTTTAAATCAATGAGATGAATACACACATCTCAAAGCAGTTTCTGTGAAAGCTTCACTCCAGTTTTCATCGGAAGACGTTTCCTTTCTCACCACAAGCCTCCGGATGCCACTTAACATCCCTTCACAGATTCCTCAAAGACAGAATTTACAAACTGGGCAATGTAGTGTAAACTTCAACTCTCTGAAATGAATGCACATATTCGAGAGCAGCTTCTTGGAACACTTCTTTCTGAGTTTTATGTCAGGGTAATTAACTTTTCACCATAGTCTTCAATGTGCTGCAAAATATCAGTCTTTCAGTTTTACAAGAACAGTTTTCAAACACTTCCTTATGAGAAAATAGGAACAACTCCCTGAGTGGAATACACACATCACAAAGCAGTTTCTCAGAAAGCTTCTCTCCAGTTTTTATCTGAAGATATTTCCTATTTCCCCACAGGCCTGAACGTGCTCTCAAATGTTCGTATATGAATCTGTCCATGACACAGTTTCAAATCTGTGTAATAGAAGGAAAGTTTTATCTAAGTGAGATGAATAGACGTATCTATCACAAAGCAGTTTCACGGAAAGCTTCCTTCCGGGTTTTGTCTTCTTCACCATAGTCGTACGTATACATCCGAGTGTTCACTGGTAGTTTTTTCTCCAAAAGGGATTCCCCAATCCTCTAAAAGAAGAAAAGTATAACTCTGTAAGTGGAATGCGCACGTCACAAAGCAGCTTCTTGGAAATCTTCTCTCTAGTATCTATGTGAAGATAATTCCATTTTCACTGTAAGCCTCAAAGTGCTCCCGAATATCCCTTAGCTGACTAACATAGAACAGTTTTAGAACACTGCTCAATGAAAACAGAAGCATAACTGTGCGAGTGGAATTCACGTGACCTAGAGCAGTTTCAGAGAATGTTTCCTACTTTTTTTTATTGGAGAGTATATTTTTTCAGCATATTCTGAAGAGCACTCCCAAATGTCCTTTCTCAGATTCGACAGAAACAGTGATTTCAAACTGTTCAATCCAAAGAATGAGTTAACTCTATGAGATGAATACACACATTGCAAAGAATTTGCACCGAGAACTTCTATCCAGTTTTCATCAGAAGACGTTTCCTTTCTCACCACAAGTCTCCGGTTGCCACTTAATATCCCTTCCCAGGTCTCTGAAAGACAGAGTTTCCAAACTGGGCAACGTAGTATAAGCTTTAACTCTCTGAAATCAATGCACAGGTCAAAGAGCAGTTTCTTGGAATCCTTCTTTATTGGTTTTAATTCAGAATATTTCACTTTTCACCATAGTCTTCAATGTGCTACAGAATACCACTTTTTCAGTTTTTCAAAAACAGTGTTGGAACATTGCAATATGAGAAAAGAGGTGTATCTCCCTGAGTGGAATGCACACATCACAAAGCAGTTTCTCAGAAAGCTTCTCTCAAGTTTTTATCTGTAAATACGTCCTATATCCCCACAGGCATGAATGTGCTCCCGAGTGTCCCTTCGTGAATCCATCCATGACTCAGTTTCAAAATTGCGTAGTAGAAAGTTTTATCTATGTAAGATGAATAGACATATGTATCACAAAGCAGTTTCACAGAAACTTTCTTTCCAGTTTATGTCTGAGGATAATTCCTTTTTCATCATAGCCATCCATATACTCCCGAATGTCCCTTAGTAGCGTTTTCTCCACACAGGATTCCCCAATCCTCTAAGAGAAGAAAAGTACCACTCTGTGAGTGCAATGCACACGTCACAAAGCAGCTCCTCGGAAATCTTCTCTCCAGCATCTATCGGAAGATATTATTGCTTCCACTGTAAACCTCAAAGCACTCTAGAGTATCCCTTAGCTGATTAACCTAAAATAGTGTTAGAATACTGGTCAATGAAAACAGAAGCTTAACTGTGCGAGTGGAATTCACATGACCTACAGCAGTTTCACAGAAAGTTTCCTTCTGGTTCTTATCGGAGGGTATTACTTTTTCAGCAATTTTTAAGAGCGTTCCTAAATGTCCTTTCTCTAGTTCCACAGAAACAGTGATTTCTAACTGCTCAATTCAAAGTATGATTTAATTCTAGGAGAAGAATACACGCATCAGAAAACAGTTGCTCTGAATACTTCTCTCCAGTTTTCACCAGAAGATGTCTCCTTTTTCACCACAATCATCCAGGTGTCACTTAGTATCCCTTCACAGATTCCTCAAAGACAGAGTATTCAAACTGGGCCACGTAATGTAAGCTTTAACACTCTGAAATGAATGAACACGTCAGAGAGTAGTTTCTTGAAACGCTTTTTTCAGCGTTTAATTTCAGGATATTTCACTTTTCACCATAGTCTTCAATGCGCTGCAAAATATACTTTTTCAGCCTTTCAGGAGCAATGTTCAAACACTGCCATAAGAGAAAGGAGGCATAACTCCCTGAGTGGAATGCACACATCACAAAACAGTTTCTTCAGAAAGCTTCTCTCCAGTTTTTAACTGATGATATCTCGAATTTCCCCACATTCCTGAATGTGCTCCCAAATGTCCCATTGTGAATCCATCCATGATGCAGTTTCAAAACTGCGTAACAGAAAGAAAGTTTTATCTATGTGTGATGAAAAGATGCATCTGTCACAAAGCAGTTTCACAGAAAGCTTCTTTCCAGTTTTTCTCTGAGGACGTTTTCTTTTTCAACATAGCCACCCATGAACTCCCGAATGTTCCCTGGTAGCTTTTTCTCCAAATGGGATTCCCAATCCTCTATGAGAAGAAAATTATAACTCGGTGAGTGGAATGCATTCATCACAAAGCATCTCCTCGGCATTATTCTCCTGAGTATCTATCTGAAGATATTTCCGTTTTCACCGTAAGCCTCAAAACGTTCTGGAGTATCCCTTAGCTGACTAACGTAAAATAGTGTTAGATTATTGCTCAACAAAAAAGAAGCTTAACTGTGGGAGTGGACTTCAAGTGACCTAGAGCAGTTTCACACAAAGTTTCCTGATTTTTATCAGAGTGTATTTCTTTTTCAGCATATTCTTAAGAGCATTCCCAAATGTCCTTTCTCCGGTTCCACAGATACAGTGATTTCAAACTGCTCAATCCAAAGAATGATTTAACTCTATGAGATGAATACACACATCACAAAGTAGTTGCTTCAAAAGTTTCTCTCCAGTTTTCATCGGAAGATGTTTCCTTTCTGAACACAAGCCTCCAGCCCCACTTAATATCCCTTCACAGGTTCCTCAAAGACAGAGTTTCCAAACTGGGCAACGTAGTGTAAGCTTTAACTCTCTGAAGTGAATGCACAAGTCAGAGTGCAGTTTCTTGGAATGCTTCTTTCTGGGTTTTATTTCAGTTTCTTTCAGTTTTCACCATAGTCATCAATGCGATGCAAAATATCACTTTTTCAGCTTTACTAGAACAGTGTTCAAACACTGCCTTATGAGAAAAGATGTATAACTCCCTGAGTGGAATGCAAACATCACAAAGCTGTTTCTCAGAAAGCTTCTTTCCAGTTTTTTTCCTAAGATATCTCCTATTATCCCATAGGTCTGAATGTGCTTCCGAATGTCCCTTTGTGAATCCGTGAATAATGAAGTTTCAAAACAGCGCAATAGAAAGAAAGTTTTATCTATGTGAGATGAAAAGACATATCTATCACAAAGCAGTTTCACAGAAAGCTTCTTTCCACTTTTTGTCTGAGGATAATTCCTTTTTCACCATAGCCGTCCATATACTCCCGAATGTCCCCTGGTAGCATTTTCTCCAAGCAGGATTCCCCAATCCTCTATGAGGAGAAAAGTATAACTCTGTGAGTGGAATACACATGTCACAAAGCAGTTCCTCGGAAATATTCTCTACAGAGTCTATCTGAAGATATTTCCGTTTTCAGTGTCAGTCTCAATGAGCTCCCGTGATCCCTAAACTGACCACCCTAAAACAGTGTTAAGGTGCTCAAAGAAAACAGAAGGTTAACTGTGCAAGTGGACTTTACGTGACCTAGAGCAGTTTCACAGAATGTTTCCTTCTGCTTTTTATCAGAGGGTATTTCTTTTTCAGCATATTCTTAAGCACGTTTCCAAATGTCCTTTCTCAGGTTCCACAGAAGCAGTGATTTCAAACGGCTCCATCTAAAGCGTGTTTTAACTTGATGAGATGAATACACACATCACAAGGTAGTTGCTCCAAAAGCTTCTGTCCAGTTTTCATCGGACAAGGTTTCCTTTCCACCACAAGCCTCGGGGTGCCACTTAATATCCCTTCACAGATTCCTCAAAGACGGAGTTTTCAAACTGTGTAATGTAGTGTAAGCTTTACTTCTCTGAAATTTATGCACATGTAAGAGAGCAGTTTCTTTGAACGCTTCTTTCTCAGTTTTATTTCACGATATTTCACTTTTGCCATAGTCTGAACAGTTTCTCAGAAAGCTTCTCTGTAGTTTCTATCTGAAGCTTCTCTCCAGTGTTTATCTGTAGATATTTCCTATTTCCTCAGATGTGTGAATGTACTCCCAAAAGTCCCTTCACGAATCCGCCCATGATGCAGTTTCAAAACTGCGTAACAGAAAGAAAATTTCATCTATGTGAGGTGAATTCACATATATATCACCAAGCAGTTTCACAGAAAACTTCTTTCCAGTACTTGCTGAGGATAGTTTTCTTTTCTCCATAGACGTCCATGTACTCCCAAGTGTCCCCTGGTAGCTTTTTCTCAAAACGGGATTCCCCAGTCCTCTTTGAGAGGGAAAGTATAACTCTCTGAGTGGAATGCACATGTCACAAAGCAGCTCCTCAGAAATCTTCTCTCCAGTATCTATCTAAAGATATTTCCGTTTTCTCCATAAGACTCAAAGCGCTCACTAGTATCCTTTAGGTGACTAACCTGAAGCAGTGTTAGAATACTGCTCAATGAAAACAGAAGTTTAATTGTGTGAATGGAATTCACGAGACCTAGAGCACTTTCACAGAACGTTTCCTTCTGGTTATTATCGGAGGGTATTACTTTTACAGCATATTCTTCAGAGCGTTCCCAAATGTCCTTTTTCAGGTTCAAAAGAAACAGTGATTTTCAACTGCTCAATCCAGAGAATGATTTAGCTCTGTGAGATGAATACTAACATCACAGAGCAGTTGCTTCAAAAGCTTCTCTTCAGTTTTCATTGGAAGACGTTTCCTTTCTCACCACCAGCCTCTGGGCACCATTTAATATCCCTTCACAGTTTCCTCAAAGACAGAGTTTCCAAAGTGAGTAACACATTGTAAGCTTTAACTCTCTGAAATGAATGCGCACATCAGAGAGCAGTTTCTTGGAAAGCTTTCTGGATTTATTTCTGGATATTTCACTTTTCGCCATAGTTTTCAATGCACTGCAAAATATCACCTTTTCAGTTTTACAGGAACAGTGTCAAAACACTGCCTTAGGAGAAGAGTGGTATAAAACCCTGAGTGGAATGCACACATCACAAAGCAGTTTCTCAGACAGCTTCTCTCCAGTTTTTATCTGGCGATATTTCACATTTCCCCACAAGTCTGAATGTGCTCCCAAATGTCCCTTCGCGAATCCGTCCATGACGCCATTTCAAAACTGCATAATACAAAGAAAGTTTTATCTATGTGAGACGAATAGACATATCTATTACAAAGCAGTTTCAGATAACGCTTCTTTCCAGTTTTTATCTGAGGATACTACCTTTTTCACCGTAGCTGTCCATATACTCCCGAATGTACCCTGGTAGCGTTTTCTCCAAACGCAATTCCCCAATCCTCTATGAGAAGAAAAGTATAACTCTGTGAGTGGAATGCATGTGTCACAAAGCAGCTTGAAGGAAATCTTCTCTGCAGTATCTATCTGATGATAATTCCATTTTCATTGTAAGCCTCAAAGCGCTCCTCAGTATCCCTTAGCAGACTAATGCAAAACAGTGTTAGAATACTGCTCAGTAGAAACAGAAGCTTAACTGTGTGAGTGAAATTCATTGTGACCTATAGGAGTTTCACAGAAAGATTCCTTCTGGTTTTTATCAGAGGGTATGTTTTTTCAGTATATTTTAAAGAGTGTTCTCAAATGTCCTTTCTAAGGTTCCACAAAAAAAGTGATTTCAATCTGCTCAATCCAAAGAACAATTTAACTCTATGAGAGGAATACACACATCAGAAATTAGTTTCTCCGTTTTCTTCTCTCCAGGTTTCATCGGAAGACGTTTCCTTTCTCACTACAAGCCTTCGGGCACCACTTAATATCCCTTCACAGATTCCTCAAAACAGAGTTTCCAAACTGGGCAATGTATTGTTAGATTTAACTCTCTGAAATTAATGCACTCATTGGAGAGCAGCTTTTTGAAACGTTTCTTTCTGGGTTTTATTTCAGGATGTTTTACTTTTCGCCACAGTCTTCAAACTGCTGCAAAATATCACTCTTTGGTTTTCCAGGAATAGTGTTCAAACACTGACTTATGAGAAAAGAGGTATAACTCCCTCAGTGGAATGAACACATCACAAAGCAGTTTCTCAGAAAGCTCCTCTCCAGTTTTTTTATGTGAAGGTATTTCCTACTTCCCCACAGGCCTAGATATGTGCCTGAATGTCCCCTCGTGAATCCATCCATGACGCAGTTTCAAAACTGCATAAAAGAAAGTTTCATGTATGTGAGATGAATAGACATAGCTATCACAAAGCAGTTTCAAAGAAAGCTTCTTTCACGTTTTCCTCTGAGGATATTTCCTTTGTCACCATAGCAGTCCATGTACTTCCGAATGTTCCTTGGTAGCTTTTTCTCCAAAAGGGATGCCCCAATCCTCTATGAGAAGAAAATTATAACTCTGTGAGTGGAATGCACTCGTCACAAAGCAGCTCCGTGGCAATTTTCCTCCAGTACCTATGTGAAGATATTTCCATTTTCACCATAAGGCTCAAAACGCTCTGGAGTATCCCTTAGCTGAGTAACCTAAAATAGTGTTAGGATACTACTCAATGAAAACAGAAGCTTAACAGTGTGAGTGGAATTCACGTGACCTAGAACAGTTTCACAGAAAGTTTCCTTCTGGTTTTTATCGGAGGGTACTTCTTTTTCAGCATATTCTTAAGAGTGTTCCCAAATGTCCTTTCTCAAGTTCCACAGAAACAGTGATTTCAAACTGCTCAATGCAAAAAAATGATTTAACTCTATGAGATGAATACACACATCAAAAAGTAGTTGCTCCAAAAGCTTCTCTCCAGGTTTCATTGGAACACGTTTCCTCTCTCAACACAAGCCTCCAGGCGTCACTTAACTTCCATTCTCAGATTCCTCAAAGACAGAGTTTCAAAACTGGGCAACGTAGTGTAAGCTTTAACTCTCTGACATGAATGCACATATCAGAGAGCTGTTTCTTGGAACGCTTCTTTCTGGGTTTTATGTCAGTTTGTTTCACTTTTCAACATAGTCTTCAATGCGATGCAAAAATATCACTTTTTCAACTTTACAACAACACTGTTCAAACACTGCCTTATGAAAAAAGATGTATAACTCTCTGAGTGGAATGCAAACATCACAAAACTGTTTCTCAGAAAGGTTCTCTCCAGTTTCTTTCTTAATACATCTTCTATTACCCCATAGGCCTGAACATGCTTCCGAATGTCAGTTCGTGAATCCATCCATGATGCAGTTTCAAAACAGCACAATAGAAAGTTTTATCTATGTGAGATGAAAAGACATATCTATCACAAAGCAGATTCATAGAAAGCTTCCTTCCAGCTTTTGTCTGAGGATATTTCCTTTTTCACCACAGCCGTCCATGTACTCCCGAATGTCCCCTGGTAGTTTTTTCTCCAAGCGGGATTCCCCAATCTTCTATGAGAAGGCAAGTAAAACTCTGTGAGTGGAATGCACATGTCACAAAGCAGCTCCTCGGAAATCTCTCCAGTAACTATCTGAAGATATTTCCGTTCTCACTGTAAGCCTCAAAGGGCTCCCGAGTATCCCTAAAGTGACTAACCTAAAACAGTGTTAGAATACTGCTCAATGAAAACAGAAGTTTAACTGTGTGAATGAAATTCACATGAACTAGAGCACTTTCACAGAAAGTTTCCTTCTGCTCTTTATTGGAGGGTATTTGTTTTTCAGCATATTCTTAAGAGCATTCCCAAATGTCCTTTCACAGGTTCCAAAGAAACAGTTATTTCAATCTGCTCAATCCAAAGAATGATTTAACTCTATGAGATGAACACATACATCACAAAGCAGTTGCTCCTAAAGCTTCTGTCCAGTTTTCATTGGAAGACGTTTCCTTTCTCACACAAGCCTCCAGGTGCCAAGAAATATGCCTTCACAGATTCCTCAAAGACAGAGTTTCCAAACTGGGCAACGTAATGTCAGCTTTAACTCTCAGAAATGAATGCACATGACAGAGAGCAATTTCTTGGAATGTTTCTTTCTGGGTTTCATTTCAGCATAATTCACTTTTCACCATAGTCTTCAATGCACTGAAAAATATCAATTTTTTCAGTTTTTCAGGAACGGTGTTCAAACACTGCCTTATGAGAAAAGAGGTAAAATTACCTGAATGGAATGCACACATCACAAAGCAGTTTCTCAGAAAGCTTCTCTCCAGTTTTTATCTGAGGATATCTCCATTTTCACCATAGGCCTGAATGTGCTCGCGATATCCTTTCACGAATGCATCCATGACGCAGTTTCAAAATAGCGTAATAGAAAGAATGTTTTGTCTATGTGAGATGAATAAACATATCTATCACAAACCAGTTTCACAGAAAGCTTATTTCCAGTTTTTGTCTCAGGATATTTCCTTTTTTGCTGTAGCCATCTATATACACCTGAATGTCCCCTGGTAGCTTTTTCTGCAAACGGGATTCCCCAATCCTCTTTGAGAAGAAAAGTATAACTCTGTGAGTGGAATGCATGCGTCACTCAGCAGCTCCTCAGAAATCTTCTCTCCAGTGTCTATCTGAAGATATTTCCATTTTCACCATAAGCCTCAAAGCGCTCCCGAGTATCCGTTAGCTGACTAACCTAAAACAGTGTTAGAATACTGCTCAATGAAAACAGAAACTGAAATGCAGGAATGGACTTCACGTGACCTAGAGCAGTTTCGCAGAAAGTTTCTTCAGGTTTTTATCGGAGTGTATTACTTTTTCAGGATATTCTTAAGAGCTTTCCCAAATGTACTCTCTCAGGTTCCACAAAAACCGTGATTTCCATCTGCTCAATCCAAAGAATAATTTCACTCTATGAGATGAATACATGCATCGCAAAGCGGTTGCTCCAAAAGCTTCTCTCCAGTTTTCATTGGAATACATTTCTTCTCTCACCAGCAGCCTCTGAGAGACAAGTAATATCGTTTCACAGATTTCTCAAAGACAGAGTTTCCAAACTGGGCAACGTAGTGTAAGCTTTAACTCTCTGAAATGAATGCGCACATCAGAGGGCAGTTTCTTGCAACGCTTCTTTCTGGGTGGTATTTCCGGATATTTCACTTTTTGCTGTAGTCTTCAATGCTCTGCAAAATATCAATTTTTCAGTTTTACAGGAATGGTGTTCCAACACTGCTTTATGAGAAAAGAGGTGTAAATTCCTGACTGAAATGCACACATCACAAAGTCGTGTCTCAGAAAGCTTCTCTCCAGTTTTTATCAGAAGATATCTCCTATTACCCCTCAGGCCTGAATGTGCTCCCGAATGGCTCTTCATGAATCAGTCCATGACGCAGCTTCAAAACTCTGAAATAGAAAGAAAACTTTATCTATGTGAAATGAATGGACATATCTATCACAAAGCAGTTTCACAGAAAACTTCTTTCCATTTTTTTGTCTGAGGATACTTCCCTTTTCACCATAATCATCCATATGCTACCAAATGACCCGTGGTAGCTTTTTTCCTAGCGGGATTCCCCAAACCTCTAAAAGAAGAAAAGTATAAATCGGTGAGTGGAATGCACACAATGCAAAGCAGTTTCTGGGAAATCTTCTCTAGAGTATCTATCTAAAGATATTTCCGTTTTCACCATATTCCTCAAAGTGCTCCCAGAGTATCCCTAAACCGACTACCCTAAAACCGTTTTAGAATACTGCTTTCAATGAAAACAGAAGCTTAAATGTGTGAGTGGAATTCATGTGTTGTAGATTCATTTCACAGAATGTTTTCTTCCTGTTTTTATTGGAGAGTATTTCTTTTTCAGCATGTTTTTCAGAGCGTTCCCAAATGTCATTTCTCAGATTCCACAGAAACAGTGATTTTAAACTGCTCAATTCAAAGAATGATTTAATTCTATGAGAAGAATACACACATCACTAAGCAGTTGCTCTGAAAGCTTCCCTCCAGTTTTCATCGGAAGAGGTTTCCTTTCTCAACATAAGCCTCTGGACGCAAATTAATACCCCTTCACAGATTCCTCAAGGACAGAGTTTCCAAACTGGGCAATGTAGTGTAAGCTTTACCTCTCTGAAATGAATGCACACGTCAGAGAGCAACTTCTTGGAATGCTTCTTTCTGGGTTTTATTTCAGGATATTTCACTTTTCACTATAGTTTTCAATGCACTGCAAAATATCACCTTTTAATTTTACAGGAACAGTGTTCAAACACTGCCTTATGAGAAAAGAGGTATCATTCCCCGAGTGTAATGCACACATGACAAAGCCGCTTCTCAGAAAGCTTCACTCCAGTTTTTATCTGGAGATATTTCCTACACCCAACAGGCCTGAAGGTGCTCCGGAATGTCCCTTCATGAATCCGTCAATGACAGAGTTTCAAAACTGTGTAATAGAAAGAAAATTTTATCTATGTGAGATGAATAGACATATGTATCACAAAACAGTTTCACAGAGAGCTTCTTTCCAGTTTTTGTCCGAGGATACTTCTTTTTTCACCGTAGCCATCCACATACTCCTGAATGTCTCCTGGTAGCGTTTTCTCCAAACGGGATTCCCCAATCCTCTCTGAGAAGAAAGTTTTATGTCTGTTAGCAGAATGCACACGTCACAAACGAGCTCCTCGGAAATCTTCTCTCCAATATCTATCTGAAGATATATCCGTTTTCACCATGAAGTGCCCCCACATATCACTTAGCTTTGAAATCTAAAACAGTCTTAGAATACCACTCAATTAAAACTGAAGCTTAACTGTGTGAGTGGACTTCACGTGACCTAGAGCAGTTTCGTAGAAAGTTTCCTTCCGGTTTGTATCAGAGGGTATTTCTTTTTCATTTTATTCTTAAGAGCGTTCCCAAATGTCCTTTCTCAGTTTCCATAGAAACAGTGATTTGAAACTGCTTAATCCAAAGAATGATTCAACTCTATGAGATGAATACACACATCACAAAGAAGTTGCTCCCAAAACTTCTCTCCAGATTTTATCTACGCATTTTCAAAACTGTGTAATAGAAAGAATGTTTTATCTACGTGAGAGGAATAGACATATTTATCACAAAGCAGTTTCACAGAAAGCATCTTTCCAGTTTTTGTCTGAGGTTACTTTCTTTTTCACCTAGCCATCCATATACTCCCGAATGTCCCCTGGTAGCGTTTTCTCCAAATGGGTTTCCCCAATCTTCTATGAGAAAAAATGTATAACTCTGTGAGTGGGATTCAAAGGTCACAAAGCATGTCCGCGGAAATCATCTCTTCAGTATCTATCTGAAGATATTTTCGTTTTCACCATAAGCCTCAAAGTGCTCCCGAGAATCACTTAGCTGAGTAACCTAAAACAGTGTTAGAATACTGCACAATGAGAACAGAAGCTTAACTGTGCAAGTGGAATTCACGTGACCTAGAGCAGTTTCACAGATAGTTTTCTTCTGGTTTTTATCAGATGATATTCCTTTTTCAGCATATATTTAAGAGGGTTCCAAGTGTACTTTCTCAGTTTCCACAGGAACAAAGATTTCAAACTGCTCCATCCAAAGAATGATTTAACTCTATGAGATGAATACTCACATCACAAAGCAGTTGCTCTGAAAGCTTCTCTCCAGTTTTCAATGGAAGAGGTTTCCTTTCTCACCACAAGTGTCCGGGCGCCACATAAAATCCCTTCACAGATTCTTCAAAGACAGAGTTTCCAAACTGGGCAACATAGTGTAACTTTAACTCTCTGAAACGAATGCACACATCAGAGAACAGTTTCTTGGAATACTTCTTTCTGTGTTTTATTTCCGGATACTTCACTTTTCGCCATAGTCTTGAAAGCTCTGCAAAATATCACTTTTTTGGTTTTACAGGAACAGTGTTCATACACTGCCTTATGAGAAAACAGGTATAACTCCCTGAGTGGAAAGCACATATCACAAAACAGTTTCTTATAAAACTTCTCTCCAGTTTTTATCTGGAGATATGTCCTATTTCCCCACAGGCTTGAATGTGCTCCCGAATGTCCCTTCATGAATCCATCCATGATGCAGCTTCAAAACTGCGTAGCAAAAGTGAACCTTTATCTATGTGAGATGAACAGACATATCTATCACAAAGCAGTTTCACAGAAAAAGTCTTTCAGGTTTTTCTCTAAGGATATCTCCTTTTCCACCTTAGTCTTCCATATACTCCCATATGTCCCCTGGTAATGTTTCTCCAAACGGGATTCCCCAATCCTTTATGAGAAGAAAAGTACAACTCTGTGAGTGGAATGCCCATTTCACATAGCAGCCCCTCGGAAATCTTCTCTTCGGTATCTATCTGAACATATATCTATTTTCACCATAAGCCTCAAAGCACTCCCGACTATTCCTTAGCTGACCAAAATAAAACAGTTACAATACTTCTCAATGAAAAGAGAAGTGTAACTTTGGGAGTGTAATTCACGTGACCTAGAGCAGTTTCACAGAAAGTTTCCTTTTGGTTTTTATCGGAGAATATGTGTTTTTCAGCATATTCAAAGGAGCGGTCCCAAATGTACTTTCTCAGGTTTTACAGAAACAGTGATTTCAAACTGTCCATAACAAAGAATGATTTAACTCTATGAGATAAATACACACACGACAAAGCAGTTGCTCTGAAAGCTTCTCTCCAGTTTTTATCGGAAGATATTTCCTATTTCCCCACAGGCCTGAATGTGCTCCCGAAAGTCCCTTCGTGAATCTGTATATGACGCCATTTCAAAACTGCATAATAGAAAGAAAGTTTTATCTATGTGAGATGAATAGACATATTTATCACAAAGCAGTTTCACAGAAAGCTTCCTTCCAGTTTTTGTCTGAGGATATATCCTTTTTCACCATAGCCGTCCATATACTCCCGAATGTCCCCTGGTAGCTATTTCTCCAAACGGGATTCCCCAATCCTGTATGACAAGAAAAGTATATCTCTGTGAGTGAAATGCACACATCACAAAGCAGCTCTGAGGAAATCTTCTGTGCATTATCTATCTGATGATATTTTCATTTTCAACATAAGCCTCTCAGTGCTCCTGACCATCCCATAGCAGACTAATGCAAAACAGTGTTAGAATAATGCTCAATGAAAACAGAAGCTTAACTGTGCGAGTGGAATTCACGTGACCTAGAGAAGTTTCACAGAACGTGTCCTTCTGGTTTTTACCGGGGGGTATTGTTTTTTCATCATATTCTTAAGAACGTTCCCAAATGTCTTTTCTCAGGTTCCACAGAAACAGTGATTTCAATCTGCTCAATCTAAAGAATAATTTAACTCTATGAGAGGAATACACACATCACAAAGCAGTCGCTCCAAAAGCTTCTCTCCAGTTTTCAAAAGAAGACATTTCCAGTCTCACCACAAGCCTCCGGGTGCCACTTAGTATCCCTTCACAAATTCCTCAAAGACAGAGATTCCAAACTGGGCAATGTAGTGTAAGCATTAATTCTCTGAAATGAATGCACACGTCACAGAGCAGTTTCTTGGAATGCTTCTTTCTGGCTTTTATTTCAGGATATATCACTTTTTTGCCATAGTCCTCAATGCGCTACAAAATATTACTTTTTCAGTTTTAGAGGAAGAGTGTTCAAACACTGCCTTATGAGAAAAAAGGTGTAACTCCCTGAGTGGAATGCACACATCACAAAGCAGTTTGTCAGAAAGCTTCTCTGCAGTTTTTATCTGAATATATCTCCTATTTTCCCACATGTCTGAATGTGCTCCCGAATGTCCCTTCGTGAATCTGTCTGTGATGCATTTTCAAAACTGCGTAAGAAAAATAAAGTGTTATCTATGTGAGATGAAAAGACATATCTATCACAAAGCAGTTTCACAGAAACCTTCTTTCTAATTTTTGTCTGAGGAAATTTCCTTTTTCACTGTAGCCGTCCATATACTCCCAAATGTCCCCTAGTATCTAGTTCTCCAAACGGGATTGCCCAATCGTCTATGAGAAAAAAGGTAAACTTCTGTGACTGGAGTGCAAACACCGTACAGCAGCTCCTGGATATCTTCTCTACAGTATCTATCTGGTATATTTCCATTTTCAACAAAAGCCTCAAAGCAATCCCAAGTAGCCCTTAGCTGACTAACCTAAAACAGTGTTAGAATACTTTTCAATGAAAAAAGAAACTTAACTGTGTGAGTGGACTTCATGTGACCTAGCGTAGTTTCACAGAAAGTTTCCTTCTGGTTTTTATTGGAGGGTATTTCTTTTTCAGCATATTCTTAAGAGCATTCCCAAATGTCCTTTCTCAGGTTCCACAGAAACAGTGATATGAAACTGCTCAATCAAAAGAATAATTTAATTCTATGAGATGAATACACACTTCACAAAGCAGTAGCTCTGAAAGCTACTCTCCAGTTTTGATTGGAAGACGTTTCTTTTCTCACCACAACCCTCCGGGTGCCACTTAATATCTCTTCCCAGTTTCCTCAAAACGGAATTTCCAAACTGGGCTACATAGTGTAAGCTTTAACTCTCTGAAATGAATGCACACGCTGGAGAGTAGTCTCTTGAAACGCTTCTTTCTGTGTTTTATTTCAGGATATTTCACTTTTGCCCATAGTCTTCAATGTGATTCAAAATATGACTTTTATAGTTTTACAGTAACAGTGTTCCAACACTGCCTTATAAGAAAATAGATATAACTCCCTGAGTGGAATGCACACATCATGAAGCCATTTCTCAGGAAAGGTCTCTCCGGTTTTATATACGCAGTTTCAAAACTGCGTAATAATAATAATGTTTTATCTATGTGAGATGAATAGACATATCTATCACAAAGCAGTTTGTCAGAAAGCTTCTTTCCAGTTTTTGTCTGAAGATAATTTCTTTTTTGCCATAGCCGTCCATATACTCCCGAATGTCCCCTAGTAGCGTTGTCTCTCAATGGGATTTCCCAATCCTCTATGAGAAGAAATGTATAACTCTGTGAGTGAAATGCACGCATCACAATGTAGTTCCTCTGAAATCTTCTCGCCAGTATCTATCTGAAGATATTTCTGTTTTCACCATAAGCCTCAAAGTGCTCCCGAGTATCCCTTAGCTGACTACACTAAAACAGTGTTAGAAAACTGCTCAATGAAAACAGAAGCTTAACCGTGTGAGTGGAATTCACGTGACAGAGTAGTTTCACACAAAGGTTCCTTCTGGTTTTTATCGGAGGGTATTACTTTTACTGCATATTCTTAAGAGCGTTCCCAAATTTAATTTCTCAGATTCCACAGAAACAGTGATTTCAAACTACTCTATCCAAAGAATGATTTAAGTCAATGAGCTGAATACACTCATCTCAAATTAGTAGCTTCGAAAGCTTCACTCCAGTTTTCATCAGAAGAGGTTTCCTTTCTCACCACGAGCCTCCTGGCGTCACTTAATATCCCTTCACAGATTCCTCAAGGACAGTTTCCAAACTGGGCAATGTAGTGTAAACTTTACCTCTCTGAAATGAATGCACACATAAGTGAGCAGCTTCTTCCTGGATTTTATTTCTGGATATTTCACTTTTCACCATAGTCTTCAATGTGCTGCAAAATATCATTTTTTTAACTTTACAGGAACAGTGTCCAAACACTGCCTTATGAGAAAAAAGGTAGAACTCCCTGAGTGGAATGCACACATCGCAAAGCAGTATCTCAGAAAACTTCTCTCCAGTTTTTATCAGGAGATATTTCCTACTGCCCACAGGCCTGAATGTGCTCACGAATGTCCCTTCGTGAATCAGTCAATGACGTAGTTTAAAAACTGCGTAATATAAAGAAAGTTTTATCTATGTGATAAGAATACACATATGTATCACAAAGTAGTTTCACAGACAGCTTCTTTCCAGTTTTTGTCTGAGGATATTTCCTTTTTCACCATAACTGTCCATATACCCCCGAACGTCCCCTGATAGCGTTTTTTCCAAATGGAATTCCCCAATCCTCTATGAGGAGAAAGGTTTAATTCCTTGAGTGGAATGCACACGTCCCAAAGCAGCTCCTTGGAAATCTTCTCTCCAGTATCTATCTAAAGACATTTCCATTTTCACCATAAGCCTCAAAGCACTCCCGAGTAATCCTTAGCTGACTTACCTAAAACAGTGTTAGAATACTGCTCAATGAAAACAGAAGCTTAACTGTGCCAATGGAATACACGTGACCTAGAACAGTTTTACAGAAAGTTTCCTTCTGGTTTTTATCTGAGGGTATTACTTTTTCAGCATATTCTTCAGAGCGTTTCCAAATGTCCTTTCTCAGGTTCAACAGAAACAATTTCAAACTGCTCAATCCAAAGAATGATTTACCTCTCTGAGATGAATATTCACACCACAATGCATTTGCTTGGATAGTTTCTCTCCAGTTTTCAATTGAAGACGTTTTCTTTCTCACCACTAGTCTCTGGTCACACTTAATATCCCTTCACAGATTCCTCAAAGACAGAGTTTCCCAACTGGGCAATGCATTGTAAACTTTAACACTCTGAAATCCATGCACAAGTCGGACAGCAGTTTCTGGTAACACCTCTTTCTCTGTTTTATTTCAGGATATTTCACTTTTCGCCATAGTCTTCAATGTGTTGCAAAATATCACTTTTTCAGTTTTACAGGAACAGTGTTTAAACACAGCCTTATGAGAAAAGAGGTGTAACTCCCTGAGTGGAATGTACATATTACAAAGCAGTTTGACAGAAAGCTTCTCTCCAGTTTTATCTGAAGATATTTCGTTTTTACACATATACATGTATGTGCTTCCTACTGTCCCTCTGCGAATTTGTCCATGACGCAGTTTCAAAACTGCATAATGGAAAGAAACTTTTGTCTATGTGAGATGAATAGACATATCTACCACAAAGCAGTTTCAGAGAGCACTTCTTTCCAGTTTTTGTCTCAGGATACATCCTTCTTCATCATAGCCATCCATAGATTCCCGAATGTCCCCTCCTAGTATTTTCTGCAACGGGATTCCACAATTCTCTATGAGAAGAAAGGTATAACTGTGAGTGGAATGCACATGTCACAAAGCAGTTCCTCGGAAATCTTCTCTCCAGGACCTATCTGAAGATATTTCCGTTTTCACCGTAAGCCTCTTTGAGTATCCCTTAGCTGACTAACCTAAAACAGTGTTAGAATACGGCTCAATGGAAACAGAAGCTTAATTTTGCATGTGGAATTGACGTGACATAGAGTAGTTTCACAGAAAGTTTCCTTCTGGTTTTTGACGGAGGGTATTCCTTTTTCTGCATGTTCTTAAGAGTGTTCCCAAATGTCCTTTCTCAGGGTCCACAGAAACAGTGATTTCCAACTGCTCAATACAAAGAATGATTTAACTCTGTGAGATGAATTCACACAAAACAAGCAATTGCTCCTAAAACTTCTCTCCATTTTTCAAGGGAAGACGTTTTCTGTTTCACCACAAGACTCCGGGCGCCACTTAATATCTCTTCCCAGATTCCTCAAAGACAGAGTTTCCAACCTGGGCAACGTAGTGATAGCTTTAACTCTCTGAAATGAATGCAGTCGTCAGGGAGTAGTTTCTTGGAATGCTTCTTTCTGGGTTTTATTTCAGGATATTTCACTTTTCTCCATAGCCTTCAATGCACTGCAATATAACACTTTTTCAGTTTTACAGGAACAGCATTCAAACATTGCCTTATGAGAAAAGAGGTATGACCCCCTGAGTGGAATGCAAACATCACAAAGCAGTTCCTCAGAAAGCTTCTTTCAATTTTTTATCTGAAGATATCTCCTGTTTCCCCACAGGCCTGAATGTAATCCCGAAAGTCCCATCGCGAATTCGTCCATGACACTGTTTCAAACTGCGTAATACAGAAAAAGTTTAATCTATGTGAGATGAATAGACAAATCTATCGCAAAGTAGTTTCACAGAAACCTTCTTTCCAGTTTTTGTCTGAGGATATTTCCTTTTTCACCATTGCCATCCATATACAAATGAATTTCTCCTGGTAGCTTTTTCTGAAATCAGGATTACCCAAACTTCCATGAGAAGAAAAGTACAACTCTGTTAGTGGAATGAACACATCACAAAGGAGCTCCTCGCAAATCTTCTCTCCAGTATCTATCTGAAGATATTTCCATTTTCACCATATGCCTCAAAGTGCTCCCGAGTATCCCTTAGCTGATTAAATTAAAAGAGTGTTAGAATACTCTTCAATGAAAACAGAAGCTTAACTGTGTGAGTGGACTTCACGTGACCTAGAGCAGTTTCCCAGAAAGTATCCTTCTGGTTTTTACCAGAGGGTATTTCTTTTTCAGCATATTCTTAACAGCATTCCCAAATGTCATTTCTCAGGTTCCACAGAAACAGTGATTTCAAACTGCTCATTCCAAAGAATGATTTAACTCTATGAGATAAGTACACACATCACAAAGGAGTTGCTCCGAAAGTTTCTCTCCAGTTTTCATCAGAAGACGTTTCCAGTCTCACCACAAGCCTCTGGGTGCCACTTAATATCCCTTCACAGATTCTTCAAAGACAGAGTTTCCAAACTGAACAACATAGTGTAAGCTTTAACACTCTGAAATGAATGCACGCAGCAGAGAGCAGTTTCTTTCAACAATTCTTTCTGGGCTTTATTTCAAGATATTTCACTTTTTGACATAGTCCTAATTGCGATGTAAAATATCACTATTTCAGTTTTACAGGAACAGTGTTCAAAAACTGCCTTATGAAAAAAGAGGTATAACTCCCTGAGTCTAATGCACATATCACAAAGCAGTTTCTCAGAAAGCTTCTCTCCAGTATTATCTGAAGAGATCTCCTCTTACCCCACAGACCTGAATGTGCTCCTGAATGTCCCTTCGTGAATCCGTCCCTGACGCAGGTTCAGAACTTTGCAACAGAAAAAAGCTTTATCTATGTGAGATGAATAGACCTATCTATCACAAAGCAGTTTCACAGAAAGCTTCATTCCATTTTTTGACTGAGAATACTTCCTTTATAACCATAACAATCCATATGCTACCGAATAACCTCAAGAAACTGCTCTCCAACGTGTGCATTCATTTCAGAGAGTCAAAGCTGACACTATGTTGCCCAGTTTGCAAACTCAGTCTTGGAAGAATCTCTGAAGGGATATTAAGTGTCACCTGGAGGCTTGTGATGAGAAAGGAAACATATTCTATTGAAAACTGGAGAGAAGCCATGGAAGCAACTACTTTGTGATGTGTGTAATCATCTCCTGGATTTAAATCATTCTCTGGATTGAGCAGTTTGAAATCACTGTTTCTGTGGAACCTGAGAAAGGACATTTGGAAACGCTCTCAAGAATATGCTGAAAAAGTAATACCCTCTGATAACAACCAAGAGGAAACTTTTTGTGAAACTGTTCTAGGTCACGTGAATTCCACTCGCACAGTTCAGTTTCTGTTTTCATTGAGCAGTATTCCTACACTGGTTTAGCTTAGTCAGCTAAGGGACACTCGGAAGTGCTTTGAGGCTTACGGTCAAAACGGAAATATCTTCAGATAGATATTGTAGAGAAGACTTCTGAAGAGCTGCTTTGTGACATGTGCATTCCTCTCACAGAGTTATACCTGTATTCTCATAGAGGTTTCGGGAATCCGGTTTGGAAAAAAGGCTACCAGGGGACATACGGGAGTATGTAGATGGCTATGGTGAAAAAGGAAGTATCCTCAGACAAAAACTGGAAAGAGGTTTTCTGAGAAACTGCTTTGTGATAGATATGTCTGCTCATTTCACATAGATAAAAGTTTATTTGTGCTACACAGCTAGAAGCTGCATCATGGACGGATTTTCAAAGGGACATTCGGTAGCACATTCAGGCCTGTGGGGAAATAGGCATTATCTCCAGATAAAAACCAGAGAGAAGCTTGCTGAGAAACTGCTTTGTGATATGTGTATTCCACTCAGGGAGTTATATCTCTTTCCTCATAAGGCAGTGTTCCAACACTATTTCTGGAAAACTGAAAAAGTGATATTTTGCAGATACTGAAGACTTTGGCAAAAAGTGAAACATCTAGAAATAAAACACAGAAAGAAGCATTCCAAGAAACTGATCTCTAACGTGTGCATTCTTTTCAAAGAGTTAAAGTTACACTACGTTGCCCGGTTAGGAAACTCTGTCTTTGAGGAATCTGTGAAGGAATATTTAGTGGTGCCTGGAGGCTTGCAGTGAGAAAGGAAATGTCTTCTGATGGAAAGTGGAGGAAAGCATTCAGAGTAACGACTTTGTGATGTGTGTATTCATCTCATAGAGTTAAAGCATTCTTTGATTTGAGCAGTTTGAAATCACTGTTTCTGTGGAACCTGAGAAAGGACATTTGGGAACGCTTTTAAGAATATGGTGATAAAGTAATACTCTCCAATAAAAACCAGAAGGAAACGTTTGTGAAAGTGCACTAGGTCACGTGAATTCGATTAGCACAGTTCAGCTTCTGTTTTCATTGAGCAGTATTCTAACACTGTTTTAGGTTAGTCAGCTAAGGGATGCTCAGGAGTGCTTTGAGGCTGATGGTGAAAACGGAAATATCTTCAGATAGATACTGGAGAGAAGATTTCTGAGGAGCTGCTTTGTGGTATGTGCATTGCACTCACAGAGTTATACCTTTCTTCTCAAATAGGATTGGGGAATCCTGTTTCGAGAAAACGCTACCATGGGACATTCAGGAGTATATGGACGTCTATGGTGAAAAAGGAATATCCTCAGACAAAAATGGAAAGAAGCTTTCTGTGAATCTGTTTTGTGATAGATTTTTCAATTCATCTCACATTCAAAAAAGTTTTCTTTCTATTACCCAGTTTGGAAACTTCGTCATGCATGGATTCTCGAAGGGTCATTTGAGAGAACATTCAGCCCTGTGGGGAAATACGAAATATCTCCAGATAAAAATTGGAGAGAAACGTTCTGAAAAACTGTTTTGTGATATAGGCATTTCACGCAGAAAGTTATACCTGTTTTCTCATAAAGCAGTGTCTGAAAACTGCTCCAGTAAAACAGAAAAAGTGATATATTGTAGAGCATTCAAGACTATGGCGAAAAATGAAATATCTGGAGATAAAACACAGAAAGAAGCATTCCAAGAAACTGCTCTCCAACATGTGAATTCACTTCAGAGAGTTAAGTCTTAGACTACGTTACCCAGTTAGGAAACTGTGTCTTTGAGGAATCCGTGAAGGGAAATGAAGTGGCGTCAATAGGCTTGTGGTGAGAAAGGGAACGTCTTCCAATGGAAACTGGAGAAGAGGTTTCAGAGTAATGACTTTGTGATGTGTTTATTTATCTCATAGAGTTAAATCATTCTTTGGATTGAGAAGTTTGAAATCACTGTTTTCTGGAAACTGAGAAAGGACATTTGGGAACGCTCTTAAGAATATGCTGAAAAAGAAATACAATCCGATAAAAACCAAAAGGAAACTTTCTGTGAAACTACTGAACGTCAAGTGAATTTTAATCACACAGTTAAACTTCTGTTTTCATTGAGCAGTATTCTACCATTGTTTTAGGTTAGTCAGCTAAGGGATACTCAGGAGCGCTTTGAGGCTTATGGTGAAAGCAGAAATATCTTCAGATAGATAGTGGAGAGAAGATTTCTGAGGAGCTGCATTGTGATGTATGCATTCCACTCACAGAGTTAAAACTTACTTCTCATAGAGGACTGGGGAATCCCGTTTGGAGAAAACGCTACCAGGGGGCATTCTGAAGTATATGGATGCCTGTGGTGAAAAAGGAAGTATCCTCAGATAAAAACTGGAGAGAAGCGTTCTCTGAAACTGCTTTGAATATGATATGTCTATTCATCTCACATAGAAAAATATTCCTTTTCATTACGTAGTTTCGAAACTACGTCATGGACGGATTCGCGAAGGGACATTCGGGAACACATTCAGACCTGTGGGAAAATGGGAAACATCTCCAGATAAAAAATGGAAAGAAGCTTTCTGAGAAACTACTTTGTGATGGGTGCATTCCATTCAGGGAGTTATACGTCCTTTCTCATAAAGCAGTGTTTGAACACCATTCCTGTAATACCGAATATTTATGTTTGGAGTGCATTGAAGACTATGGCCAAAAGTGAAATATCCTGAAACAAAACCCAGAGAGAAGCATTCCAAGAAACTGCTCTCTGATGTGTGCATTCCTTTCAGAGAGTTAAAGCTTACACTATGTTGCCCAGTTTGGAAATTCTGTCTTTGAGGAATCTGGGAAGGGATATTAAGTGGTGCCCGGAGGCTTATGGTGAGAAAGGAAACGTCTTCTGATGACAACTGGAGAGAAGCTTTTGGAGCAACTGCTTTGTGTTGTGTGTATTCATCTCATAGAGTATAATCATTCTTTGGATTGAGCAGTTTGACATCACTATTTCTGTGGAACCGGAGAAAGGATATTTTGGAATGCTCTTAAGAATATGCTGAAAAAGAAAACCCTCTGAAGAAAAACAGAAGGAAACTTTCTGTCAAACTGCTCTAGGTCACGTGAATTCCACTCGCACAGTTAAGCTTCTGTATTCTTTGAGCAGTGTTTTAACACTGTTTTAGTTAGTCAGCTAAGAGATACTTGGGAGCACTTTAAGGCTTATGGTGAAAACAAAAATATCTTCAGATAGATACTGGAGAGAAGATTTCCGAGGAGCTGCTTTGTGATGTGTGCATTCTACTCACAAAGATATAATTTTCCTCTCTTAGAGGATTGTGGAAATCCATTTGAAAAAAACGGTACCAGGGTCATTCGGGAGTATATGGACAGCTATGGTGAAAAATGAAATTTTCTCAGATAAAAACTGAACCACAAGCTTTCTGTGAAACCGCTTTTTGAAAGACACGTCTATTCATCTCACATGGATAAAACTTTCTATTACACATTTGAAACTGTGTAATGGACGAATTCACGAAGGGACATTCAGGAGTACATTCAGGTTTGTGGAAATATAGGAAATACCTCCAGATAAAAACTGGAGGGAAACTTTCTGAGAAACTGCTTTGTGATGTGTGCATTCCACTCAGAGAGTTATACTTCTTTTCTCATAAGACAGTGTTTGAACACTGATCCTGTAAAACTGAATAAGTGATATTTAGAAGCGCAATATAGACTATTGCGCAAAGTGACATACCCAGAAATAAAATCCCGAAAGAAGCATTCCAAGAAACTGCTCTCTGACGTCTGCATTCATTTCAGAGATTTAAAGCTTACACTACGTTGCCCAGTTTGGAAATTTTGCCTTTGATGAATCTTTTAAGGGACATTAAGTGGTGCCCGGAGGCTTCTGGTGAAAAAGGGAACATTTTCCGATGAAAACTGAAGAGAAGCTTTCGGAGCAACTGCTTTGTGATGTGTGTATTCACTTCATAGAGTTAAATCATTCTTTGTTTGAGCAGTTTGAAATCACTGTTTCTGTGGAACCTGACAAAAGACATTTTGGAACACTCTTAAGAGTATGCTGAAAATGAAATAGCCTCCCATAACAACCAGAAGGATACTTTCTGTGTAACTGCTGTAGGTCACGTGAATTCCACTCGCACAGTTAAGCTTCCGTTTTCATTGAGCAGTATTCTAACATTGTTTTAGGTGAGTTAGCTAAGGGATACTCGGGAGCGCTTTGAGGCTTCTGGTGGAAACGGAAATATCTTCAGATAAATACTGAAGAGAAGATTTCCGAGGAGCTGCTTTGTGACGTGTGTGTTCCACTCACAGAGTTATACTTTTCTTTTCATAGAAGTTTGGGGAGTAACATTTGGGGAAGGCACTACTGGGGACTGTCAGGGGTATATAGACAGCTATGTTGAAAAAAGAAATATCCTCAGAAAAAAACTGGAAAGAAGCTTTCTGTGAAACTGCTTTGTGATCGGGATGTCTATTCATCTCACATAGATAAAACTTTCTTTCAAATACGCAGTTTTGAAACTGCATCATGAAGAGACTCGCAAAGCGCCATTCGGGAGCACATTCAGGCCTGTGGGGAAATAGAAAATATATTCAGATACAAACTGGAGTAAAGATTTCTGAGAAACTACTATGTGATGTGTGGATTCCACTCAGGGAGTTATACCTTATATGATAGTGTTTGAACACTGTTCCTCTAAAACTACAAGACTGTTATTTTGCAGCATGGTGAAGACTATGTTGAAAAGTGAAATATCCTGAAATAAAACCTGGAAAGAAGCCTTCCAAGAAATTACTCTCTGACGTGTGCATTCATTTCAGAGAGATAAAGCTTACACTACGTTGCCCAGTTTGAAAACTCTGTCTTTGAGAAATCTGTGAAGGAATATTAAGTGATACCCGAAGGTTTGTGTTGAGAAAGGAAATATCTTCCACACAAAACTGGAGAGAAATTTTTGGAGCAACTTAATAGTGATGTGTGTATTCATCTCATAGAGTTAAATCATTCTTTGGATTGATCAGTTTGAAATTGCTGTTTCTGTGGAACTTGAGAAGAGACATTTGGGAACGCTCTTAAGAATATGCTTGAAAAGTAATATCCTCAGATAGAAACCAGAAGGAATCTTTCTGTGAAACTCCTCTAGGTCACGTGAAATTCACTCACACAGTTAAGCTTCTGTATTCATTGAGCAGTATTCTAACAATGTTTTAGGTTAGTCAGCTACAGGATATTCAGGAGTGCTTTGAGGCTTATGGTGAAAATGGAAATATCTTCAGATAGATACTGGAGAGAAGATTTCCAAAGAGCTGCTTTGTAACATGTGCATTCCACTCACAGAGTTAAACCTTTCTTCTCATAGAGGATTGGGGAATCCCACTTGGAGAAAAAGCTACCAGGGGACATTCGGGAGATTATGGATGGCTATGGTGAAAAAGGAAATATCCTCAGACAAAAACTGGAAAGAAGCTTTCTGTGAATCTCCTCTGTGACAGATATGTCTATTCATCTCACATAGATAAAACTTTCTTTCAATTACGCAGAATAGATTAAAGAAGGGACATTCAAGAGCATTCGATTCAGGGAGTTTTACCTCTTTTCTCATAAGGCAGTGTTTGAACACTGTTCCTGTGAGGTTGAAAAAGTGATATTTCATATCACATTTTCAAGACTATGGCTAAAAGGGAAAGATCCAGAAAGAAAACCCAGAGAGAAGCTTTCTAAGAAACTGCTCTCTGACGTGGGGATTCATTTCAGAAGTTAAATTGACACTACGTTGCCCAGTTAGGAAACACTATCTTTAAGGAATCTGTGAAGGGATATTAAGTGTCACCGGGAGGCTTGTGGTGAGAAAGGAAGCATCTTCCTATGAAAACTGGAGAGAAGCTTTCAGAGCAACTGCTTTGTGATGCGTGCATTCATCTCATAGAGTTAAATCATTCTTTGAATTGAGCAGTTTGAAATCACTGTTTCTGTGGAACCTGACAAAGGACACTTTTAAACGTTCTTAAGAATATGCTGAAAAAGGAATACCTTCCAATAAAAACCAGATGGAAGCATTTTGTGAAACTGCTCTGGGTCACGTGAATTCCACTCGCATAGTTAATCTTCTCTTTTCATTGAGCAGTATTCTAACACTGTTTTAGGTTAGTCAGCTAAGGAATACTCAGAAGCACTTTGAGGCTTACGGTGAAAATGGAAACATCTTCAGATAGATACTGGAGAGAGGATTTCCGAGGAGCTGCTTTGTGACATGTGCATTCCACTCACAGAGTTAAAACTTTCTTCTCATAGAGGATTGGGGAATCTCTTTTGGAGAAAAAGCTGCCAGCAGATATTTGGGACTATATGGACAGCTATGGTGAAAAAGGAAGTATCCTCAGACCAAAACTGGAAAGAGGCATTCTCTGAAACTGCTTTGTGATAGATATGTCTATTCATCTCACATAGAAAAATATTTCTTTCTATTATGCAGTTTTGAAACTGCGTTATTGACAGATTCGCAAAGGGACATTCGGGAGCACATTCAGACCAGTGGGAAAATGGGAAATATCTCCAGATAAAAAATGGAAAGAAGCCTCTGAGAAACTGCTTTGTAATGTGCGCATTCCACTCAGGGAGTTATACCTCTTTTTTCGTAAGTCAGTATTTGGACAATGTTCTTGAAAAACTGAAAAAGTGGTATTTTGCAATGCAATGAAGACTATCTCAAAAAGTATCATATCTGGAAATAAAACCCAGAAAGAAGTGTTTCAAGAAACTGCTCTCTGACATGTGCATTCATTTCAGAGAGTCAAAGCTTACACTACGTAGCCTAGTATGAGAACTCTGCCTTTGAGGAGTCTTTGAAGGGATATTAAGTGTCGTCCGGAGGCTTGTGATGAGAAAGGAAACATCTTCTGTTGAAAACTGGAGAGAAGCCATGGAAGGAACTGCTTAGTGAGATGTGTAATCATCTCCGGGAGTTAAATCATTCTCTGAATTGAGCTGTTTGAAGTCACTGTTTCTGTGGAACCTGAGAAAGGACATTTGGGAACACTCTTAACAATATGCTGAAAAAGTAACACGCTCCGCTGCAATCAGGAGGAAACTTTCGGTGAAACTGTTCTAGGTTACGTGAATTCCACCCACAGAGTTAAGCTTCTGTTTTCATTGAGCAATATTCTAACACTGTTTTAGCTTAGTCAGCTAAGGGATACTCGAGATCACTTTGAGGCTTATGGTGAAAATGGAAATATCTTCAGATAGATACTGAAGAGAGGATTTTAGAAGAGTTGCTTTGTGACATGTGCATTCCACTCACAGAGTTATACCTTTATTCTCATAGAGGTTTTGGGAATCCAGTTTGGAGAAAATGCTACCGGGGGACATATGGGAGTATGTAGACGGCTATGGTGAAAAAGAAAGTATCCTCAGACAAAAACTGGAAAGAGGTTTTCTGAGAAACTGCTTTGTGATAGATATGTCTGTTCATCTCACATAGATAAAAGTTTATTTCTACTATGGAGTTTTGAAGATGCATCATGGATGGATTCGTGAAATGACATTCGGGAGCACATTCAGGTATGTTTGGAAATAGTAAATATCTCCAGATAAAAACCGGAGATAAGCTTGCTGAGAAAATGCTTTGTGATATGTGCATTCCAGTCAGGGACTTATACCTCTTTCCTCATACGGCAGTGTTCCAACACTGTTTCTGTAATGTGCATTCATTTCAAAGTGTTAAAGCTTACACTACATAGCCCAATTAGGAAACTCTGTCTTTGAGGAATCTGTGAAGGGATATTTAGTGACGCCCGGAGGCTTGTGGTGAGAAAGGAAAAGTCTTCTGATGGAAAGTGGAGAAAAACAATCAGAGTAACGGCTTTGTGACGTGAGTATTCATCTCATAGAGTTAAATTATTCTTTGGATTGAGCAGTTTGAAATCACTGTTTCTGTGGAACCTGATAAAGGACATTTGGGAACGCTCTTAATAATATACTGAAAAAGTAATACTCTCCAATAAAAACCAGAAGGCAACTTACTGTAAAACTGCTCTAGGTCATGTGAATTTGACTCACACAGTTCAGCTTCTGTTATCATTGAGCAGTATTTTAACACTGTTTTAGGTTAGTCAGCTAAGGGATACTCAGGACTACTTTGAGCCTTATGGTGAAAACGGAAACATCTTCACATAAATCCTGTAGAGAAGATTTCCGAGGAGCTTCTTTATGGTGCGTGCATTCCACTCACAGAGTTATACCTTTCTTCTCATAGAGGATTGGGGAATCTTGTTTGGAGAAAACGCTACCAGGGGACATTCGGGAGTATATGGAAGTCTACGGTGAAAAAGGAATATCCTCAGGCAAAAACTGGAAAGAAGATTTCTGTGAATCTGTTTTGTGTAAGATTTTTCAATTCATCTCATATAGGAAAAACTTTCTTTCTATTACGCAGTTTTGAAACTTCGTCATGGATGGATTCTCGAAGGGACATTTGGGAGCACATTCAGCCCTGTGGGAAAATAGGAAATATTTCCAGATAAAAACGGAAGATAAACTTCCTAAGGAACTGTTTTGTGATGTGGGCATTCCACTCAGAAAGTTATACCTGTTTTCTCATAAAGCAATGTTTGAACACTGTTCCTGTAAACCAGAAAAAGTGATATATTGCAGTGCATTGAAAACTATGTTGAAAACTGAAATTTCCAGAGATAAAACCCAGAAAGAAGCATTCCAAGAAACTCCTCTCCAAAGTATGCATTCACTTAAGAGAGTTAAAGGTTAGACTGCGTGGCCCAGTTAGGAAACTCTGTCTTTGAGGAATCTGTGAAGGGACATGAAGTGGCGCCAATAGGCTTGTGGTGAGAAACGGAACGTCTTAGGATGGAAACTGGGGAAAAGGTTTCAGAGTCACTGCTTTGTGATGTGTGCAGTTATCTCATAGAGTTAAATCATTCTTTGGATTGAGAAGTTTGAAATCACTGTTGTCTGGAAACTGAGTAAGGACATTTGAGAATGCTCTTAACAATATGCCAAAAAAGAAATACAATCCGATAAAATCCAGAAGAAAACTTTCTGTGAAACTCCTGTAGGTCAAGTGAATTTCACTCACACAGTTATACTTCTGTTTTCATTGAGCAGTATTCTAACAATGTTTCAGTTTAGGCAGCAAAGGATACTCGGGAGCACTTCGAGGCTTATGTTGAAACCGGAACTATCTTCAGATACATACTGGATAGAAGATGTCCAAGGAGCTGCTTTGTGACGTGTGCATTCCAGTCACAGAGTTAAAACTTTCTTCTCACAGAGGACTGAGGAATCCCATTTGGAGAAATGCTACCGGGGGTATTGCAAAGTATATGGACGCCTATGGTGAAAAAGGAAGTATCCTCAGAAAAAAACTGGAAAGAAGCATTCTCTCAAACTGCTTTGTGATAGATATGTCTATTCATCTCACATAGAAAAATATTTCTTTCTATTACGCAGTTTTGTATCTGCGTCATTGACGGATTCACGAAGAGACATTCGGGAGCACATTCAGACCTGTGAGAAAATGGGAAATATTTCCAGATAAAAAATAGAAAAAAATTTTCCCGAGAAACTGCTTTGTGATGTGTGCATTCCACTCAGGGAGTTATACCTCTTTTCTCATAAGACAATGTTGGAACTCTGTTCCTGTAAAACTGAAAAGGTGATATTTAGCAACGCAATTAAGACTATGGTGAAAAGTGTCATATCCGCAAATAAAACCCAGAAAGAGGTGTTTCAAGAAACTGCTCTCTGACGTGTGCATTCATTTCAGAGAGTCAAAGCTTACATTCTTTGTCCAGTTCGAAAATTCTGTCTTGGAGGAATCTCTGAAGGGATATTAAGTGTCGCCCAGAGTCTTGTGATGAGAAAGGAAACATCTTCCATTGAAAACTGGAGAGAAGCCATGGAAGAAACTGCTTTGTGATGTGTGTAATCATCTCCTGGCATTAAATCAGTCTCTGGATTGAGCAGTTTGAAATCACTGTTTCTGTGGAACCTGAGAAAGGACTTTTGGGAACGCTGTTAAGAATATGCTGAAAAAGTAATACCCTCCGATAACAATCAGGAGGAAACTATCTGTAAAACTGTTCTAGGTCACATGAATTTCACTCGAACAGTTCAGCTTCTGTTTTTGTTGAGCAGTATTCTAACACTGTTTTAGCTTAATCAGCTAAGGGACACTTGGGAGCACTTTGAGGCTTATGGTGAAAACGGAAATATTTTCAAATACATAGTGTAGAGAAGACTTCCGAAGAGCTGCTTTGTGATGTGTGCATTCCAATCACAGAATTATACCTTTATTCTCATAGAGGTTTCAGAAATCCGGTTTGGAGAAAACAGTACCGGGGGACATACAGGAGTATGTAGACAGCTATGGTGAAAAAGGAAGTATCCTCAGACAAAAACTGGAAAGAGGTTTTCTGAGAAACTGCTTGGTGATAGATATGTCTGTTCATCTCACATAGATAAAAGTTTATTTATGCTACGCAGTTTTGAAACTGCATCATGGAAGGATTTGCAAGGGACATTCGGGAGCACTTTCAGGCCTGAGAGGACATAGGGAATATCTCCAGATATAAACCAGAGAGAAGATTGCTGAGAAACTGCTTTGTAATGTGTGTATTCCACTCAGGGAGTTATACCTCTTTACTCATAAGGCAGTGTTCCAACACTGTTTCTGTAAAACTGAAAAGGTGATATTTTCCAGTTATTGAAGACCATGGCAAAAAGTGAAATATCCAGAAATGAAACACAGAAAGAAGCCTTCCAAGAAACTGCTCTGTGACGTGTGCATTCATTTCAGAGAGTTAAAGCTTACACTACATAGCCCAGTTTGGAAACTCTGTCTTTGAGGAATCTGTGAAGGGATATTAAGTGGTGCCCGAAATTGCTCTAGGTCACATGAAGTCCACTCACACAGTTCAGCTTTTGTTTTTGTTGAGCAGTATTCTAACACTGTTTTAGCCTAGTCAGCTAAGGGATACTCGGAAGCGCTTTGAGGCTTACAGTGAAAACGGAAATATCTTCAGATAGATACTGGAGAGAAGATGTCTGAGGAGCTGCTTTGTGACTTGTGCATTCTACTCACAGAGTTAAAACTTTTTTCTCATAGAGGATTGGGGAATGCCTTTTGGAGAAATCACTGCCAGGGGACATTCCGAAGTATATGGAGGCCTATGGTGGAAAAGGAATTATCCTCAGACAAAAACTGGAAAGAAGCATTCTCTGAGACTGCTTTGTGACAGACTTGTCTATTTATATCACATAGAAAAGTATTTCTTTATATTATGCAGTTTTGAAACTGCGTCAAGGACGAATTCACAAAGGGACATTCGGGAGCACATTCAGATCTGTGGGAAAATGGGAAATATCTCCATATAAAAAATGGAAGGAAACTTTCTGTGAAACTACTTTGTGATGTGTGCATTCCACTCAGGGAGTTATACCTCTTTTCTCATAGGACAGTGGTTGAACACTGTTCCTGTAAAACTGAAAAAGTGATATTTTGAAGTGCTTTTAAGACTATGGTGATAAGTGAAATATCCTGAAATAAAACCCAGAAAGAAGCATTTCAAGAAACTGCTCACTGACGCATGCATTCATTTCAGACAGTCAAAGCTTACACTACATTGCCCAGTTTGGAAACTCTGTCTTGGAGTAATCTCTGAAGAAATATTAAGTATCACCAGGAGGTTTGTGATGAGAAAGGAAACATCTTCCGTGGAAATCTGGAGAGAAGCCATGGAATCAACTGCTTTGTGATGTGTGTAATCATCTGCTGAAGTTAAATCATTCTCTGGATTGAGCAGTTTGAAATCATTGTTTCTGTGGAACCTGAGAAATAAACGCTATCGGAGGACATACGGGAGTATGTAGACGGCTATGGTGAAATGGAAGTATCCTCAGAGAAAAACTGGAATGAGGTTTTCTGAGAAACTGCTTTGTGATAGATACGTCTGTTTATCTCACATAGTTAAAAGTTTATTTCTCCTACGCAGTTTTGAAGCTGCATCATGGATGGATTCACGAAGGGACATTCAGGAGCACATTCAGGCCTGTGGGGAAATAGGAAATATCTCCAGATAAAAACAGGAGAGAAGCATGCTGAGAAACTGCTTTGTGATGTGTGCATTCCACTCAGGGAGTTATATCTCTTTACTCATAAGGCGGTGTCTCAACACTGTTTCTGTAAAACTGAAATGGTGATATATTGCAGTTATTGAAGACTGTGGCAAAAAGTGAAATATCCGGAAATAAAACCCAGAAAGCATTCAAAGAAACTGCTCTCTGACGTGCACATTCATTTCAGAGAGTCAAAGTTTACACTACATTGCCCAGTTGGGAAACTGTGTCTTGGAGGAATCTCTGATGGGTTATGAAGTGTCGCCCAGAGGCTTGTGATGAGAAAGGAAACATCTTCCATTGAAAACTGGAGAGAAGCCATGGAAGCAACTGTTTTGTAATGTGTGTAATAATCTCCTGGAGTTAAATCATTCTCTGGACTGAGCAGTTTGAAATAACTGTTTCTTTGGAACCTGAGGAAGGACATTTGGGAATGCTCTTAAGAATATGCTGAAAAATTAAAACCCTCCGATAACAATCAGGAGGAAATATTCTGTGAAACTGTTCTAGGTCACGTGAATTCCACTCTCACAGTTCATCTTCTGTTTTCATTGAGCAGTATTCTATCACTGTTTTAGGTGAGTCAGCTAAGGGATAAACTGGAGCTCTTTGAAGCTTATGGTGAAAATGGAAATATCTTCCGATAGATTACTGTAGAGAAGACTTCTGAAGAAATGCTTTGTGACATGTGCATTCTACTCACAGAATTATACCTTTATTCTCATAGAGGTTTTGGAAATCCGGTTTGGAGAAAACGGTATCGGGGGACATACAGGAGTATGTAGACGGCCATGGTGTAAAAGTAAGCATCTTCACACAATAACTGGAAAGAGGTTTTCTGAGAAACTACTTTGTGATAGATACGTCTGTTCATCTCACACAGATAAAAGTTTATTTCTGTAGCACAGTTTTGGAGCTGCATCATGGGCGGATTCGCGAAGGGACATATGGAAGCACACTCAGGCCTTTGGGGAAATAGGAAATATCTCCAGATAAAAACCGGAGAGAAGCTTGCTGAGAAACTGTTTTGTGATGTGTGCATTCCATTCAGGGAGTTATAGCTCTTTCCTCATAAGGGAGTGTTCCAACACTGTTTCTGTAAAACTGAAAATGCGATATTTTGCAGTTATTGAAGACTAGGGCAAAAAGTGAAATATCAGGAAATAAAACACAGAAAGAAGTGTTCCAAGACACTGCTCTCTGACGTGTGCATTCATTTCAAAGTGTTAAAGCTTACACTACGTTGCCAGGTTAGGAAACTCTCTCTTTGAGGAATCTGTGAAGGGATATTTAGTGGTGCCCAGAGGCTTGTGGTGAGAAAGGAAATGTCTTCTGATGGAAAGTGGAGGAAAACATTCAGAGTAACGGCTTTCTAATGTGTGTATTCATCTCACAGAGATAAATCATTCTTTGGATTGAGCAGTTTGAAATCACTGTTTCTGTGGAACCTGAGAAAGATATTTGGGAACGCTCTTAAGAATATGCCAAAAATGAATACTCTCCAATGAAAACCAGGAAGAAACTTTCTGTGAAACGGCTCTAGGTCACATGAAGTCGACTCAAACAGTTCTGCTTCTGTTTTCATTGAGCAGTATTCTAACACTGTTTTAGGTTAGTCAGCTAAGGGATACTCAGGAGCGCTTTGAGGCTCATGATGAAAACGGAAATATCATCAGATAGATACTGGAGAGAAGATTTCCGAGGAGCTGCTTTGTGGCACATGTGTTCCACTCACAGATTTAAATCTTTCTTCTCATAGAGTATTGGGGAATCCTGTTTTGAGAAAACACTACCAGGGGACATTCGGGAGTATATGGACATCTATGGTGAAAAAGGAAAATCCTCAGACAAAAACTGGAAGGAAGCTTCCTGTGAATCTGCATTGCAATCGATTTTTCAACTCATTGCATATAGAAAAAACTTTCTTTCTATTACGCACTTTTGAAACTTCGTCATGGGTGTACTCTCAAAGGGACACTCGGGAGCACATTGATCCCTTGGAAAAATAAGAAATACCTCCAGATAAAAACTGGAGAGAAACTTTCTGAGAAACTGTTTTGTGATATGGGCATTGCACTCAGAAAGTTATAACTGTTTTCTCATAAAGCAGTGTTTGAACACTGTTCCTGTAAATCAGAAAAAGTGATATATTGCAACGCATTGAAGACTGTGACGAAAAGTGAAATATCCAGAGATAAAACCCAGAAAGAAGCATTCCAAGATACTGCTCTCCAGCGTGTGCATTCAATTCAGAGAGTTAAAGCTTAGAGTACGTTGCCCAGTTAGGAAACTCTGTCTTTGAGGAATCTGTTAAGGGATATGAAGTGGCGCCAATAGGCTTGTGGTGAGAAAGGGAACGTCTTCTGATGCAAACAGGAGAAAAGGTTTTGGAGCAACGGCTTTGTGATGTGTGTATTTATCTCATAGAGTTAAATCATTCTTTGGATTGAGAAGTTTGAAATCACTGTTGTCTGGAAACTGAGAAAGGACATTTGGGAATGCTCTTAAGAATATGCTGAAAAGGAAATACAATCCGATAAGAACAAGAGGAAACTTTCTGTGAAACTGCTGTAGGTCAAGAAAATTTCACTCACACAGTTAAACTTCTGTTTTCATTGAGCAGTATTCTAAGACTATTTTAGGCTCATCAGCTAAGTGATACTCAGGAGCGCTTTGAGGCTTACGGAGAAAACAGAAATATATTTAGAGAGATACTGGAGAGAAGATTTCTGAGGAGTTGCTTTGTGACGTGTGCATTCCACTCACAGAGTTAAACCTTGCTTCTCATAGAGCATTGGGGAATCCTGTTTGGAGAAAACTCTACCAGGGGACATTCTGACGTTTATGGACGCCTATGGTGGAAAAGGAAGTACCCTTAGACAAAAACTGTAAAGAAGTGTTCTCTGAAACTGCTTTGTGATAGATATGTCTATTCGTCTCACATAGAAAAATATTTCTCTCTATTAGGCAGTTTTGAAACTGCGTCATGGTCGGATTCACGAAGGGACATTCGGGAGCACATTCAAACCTGTGGGAAAATGGGAAGTATCTCCAGATAATAAATGGAAAGAAACTTTCTGAGAAACTGCTTTGTGATGTGTGCATTCCACTCAGGGAGTTATACCTCTTCTCTCATAAGACAGTGTTTTAACACTGTACCTGAAAAACTGAAAAAGTGATATTTTGCAATGCAATGAAGACTATAGCGAAAAGTGTCATATCTGGAAATAGAACCCAGAAAGAAGCTTTTCAAGAAACTGCTCTCTGACGTGTGCATTCATTGCAGAGAGTCAAAGCTTACACTACGTTACCCAATTAGGGAACTCTCTCTTAGAGAAATCTCTGAAAGGATATTAAATATCACCCGGAGTCTTGTGATGAGAAAGGAAACATCTTCTGTTGAAAACTGGAGAGAAGTTATGGAAGCAACTGCTTTGTCATGTGTGTAATCATATCCTGAAGTTAAATTGTTCTCTGTATGGAGCAGTTTGAAATCACTCTTTCTGTGGAAACTGAGAAAGGACATTTGGGAAAGCTCCTAAGAATATTCTGAAAAGGTAATACCCTCCGATAACTATCAGGAGGAAACTTTCTGTGAAACTGTTTGTGGTCACGTGAATTCCACTCACACCTTTAAGCTTCTGTTTTCATTGAGCAGTATTCTAACACTTTTAGCTTAGTCAGGTAAGGGACACTCAGGAGCCCTTTGAGGCTTACGGTGAAAACGGAAATATCTTCCGATAGATAATGTAGAGAATACTTCCGAGGAGCTGCTTTGTGACGTGTGCATTCCACTCACAGAGTTATACTTTTATTCTCATAGAGGTTTCGGGAATCCGGCTTGAAGAAAATGCTACCAGGGGATGTACGGGAGTATGCAGATGGCTATGGTGAAAAAAGAAGTATCCAAAGACATAAACTGGACAGAGGTTTTCTGAGAAACTGCTTTGTGATAGATATGTCTGTTCATCTCACATAGATAAAGGTATATTTCTGCTATGCAGGTTTGAATCTGCATCATGGATGGATTCACGAAGGGACATTCGGGAGCACATTGAGGCCTGTGGGGAAATAGGAAATATCTCCAGATAAAAACCAGAGAGAAGCTTGCTGAGAAACTGCTTTGTGATGTGTGCATTCCACTCAGGGAGTTATACATCTTTCTTCATAAGGCAGTGTTCCAACACTGTTTCTGCAAAACTGAAAAAGTGATATTTTGCAGTTATTGAAGACTATGGCAGAAAGTGAAATATCCAGAAATAAAACACAGAAAGAAGCGTTCCAAGAAACTGCTCTCGGACGTGTGCAATTATTTCAAAGAGTTAAAGCTTACACTACATTGCCCGGTTAGGGAACTCTTTCTTTGAGGAATCTATGAAGGGATATTTAGTGGCGCCCGGAAGCATGTGGTGAGAAAGGAAAAGTCTTATGTTGGAAAGTGGAGGAAAGCATTTAGAGTAACGGCTTTGATATCTGTGTATTTATCTAATAGAGTTAAATCATATTTTGGATTGAGCAGTTTGAAATCACTGTTTCTGTGGAAGCTGAGAAAGGAAATTTGGGAATGCTCTTAAGAATATGCTGAAAAAGTAATACTCTCCATAAACACCAGAAGGAAACTTTCTGTGAAACGGCTCTATGTCATGTGAATTCTACTTGCACATTTCAGCTTCTGTTTTTGTTGAGCAGTATTCTAATCCTGTTTTAGGTTAGTCAGCTAAGGGATACTCGGGAGCACTTTGAGACTTACGGTGTAAATGAAAATACTTTCAGATAGATACTGGAGAAAAGATTTCCGAGGAGCTGCTTTGTGACTTGTCCATTCCACTCACAGAGTTATACTTTTCTTCCCAAAGAGGATTTGCGAATCCCATTTGGAGAGAAAGCTACCAGGGGACATTCGGGATTTTATAGATGGCTGTGGTTAAAAAGGAAATAAACTCCTACAAAAACTGGAAAGAAGCCTTCTGTGAATCTGCTTTGTGATGGATATGTCTATTCCTCTCACATAGGTAAAACTTTCTTTTTATTATGCAGTTTTGAAACTGCATCATGGAAGGATTCTCGAAGGGACATTGGGGAGCACATTCAGGCCTGTGAAGAAGTCAGAAATATCTTCAGATAAAAACTGGATAGAAGTTTTCTGAGAAACTGCTTTGTGATGTGTGCAGTCCACTCAGGTAGTTATCCCTCTTTTCTCATAAGGCAGATTTGAACACTGTTCCTCTAAAACTGAAAAAGTGATAGTTTGCAGCACATTGAAGACTATGGCGAAAATTGAAGTATCTGGAAATAAAATCCAGAAAGAATCGTTCTAAAAACTGCTCTGACCTGTGCATTCATTTCAGAGTGTTAAAGCTTACAGTACATTGCCCAGTTTAGAAACTCTGTCTTTGAGGAATCTGTGAAGAGATATTAAGTGGCAACTAGAGGCTTGGGTTGTGAAAGGAAATGTCTTCCAATTAAAACTGGACAGAAGCTTTCGGAGCTACTGCTTTGTGGTGTGTGTATTCATCTCATGGAGTTAAATCATACTTTTGATTGAGCAGTTTGAAATCACTGCTTCTGTGGAACCTGAGAAAGGACATTTAGGAACGCTCTTAAGAATACGCTCAAAAAGAAATACCGTCCAATAAATGCCAGAAGGAACCTTTTTGTGAAACTGCTTTACATCATGTGAAGTCCACTCGCACAGTTAAGCTTCTGTTTTCATTGAGCAGTATTCTAATGCTATTTCATTTTAGTCAGCTAAGGGATATTCGGGAGTGCTTTCAGGCTTACGGTGAAAGCGGGAATATCTTCAGATAGATACTGGAGAGAAGATTTCCGAGGAGCTGCTTTGTGATGTGTGCATTCTACTCACAGTTATAGTTTTCTTCCCATAGAGGATTGGGGAATCCCGTTTGGAGAAAAAGCTGGCAGGGGACTTTCGGGACTATATGGATGACTATGGTGAAAAAGGAAGTATCCTCAGGCAAAAACTGGAAAGAATCTTTCTGTGAAACTGCTTTGTAATAGATATGTCTATTCATCTCACAGAGATAAAACTTTCTCTCTTATGCAGTTTTGAAACTGCGTTCATGGATGTATTCATGAAGGGACTTTCGGGAGTACATTCAGGCAAGTGGGGAAATAGCAGATATCTTCAGATAAAAACCAGAGAGAAGCTTTCTGAGAAACTACTTTGTGGTGTGTGTATTCTACTTAGGGAGTTATACTACTTTTCTCATTAGGCAGTGTTTCAAAACTGTTCTTCTAAAACTGAAAAAGGGATGTTTTTCAGTGCATTGAACACTATGACGAAAAGTGGAATAGCCGGAAATAAAATCCTGAAAGAAGCGTTCCAAGAAACTGTTCTCGGATGTATGCATTCATTTCAGATATTTAAAGTTTACACTACATTGTCCAGATTGGAAACTCTGTCTTTGAGGAATCTGTGAAGGGATATTAAGTGCCACCCGGAGGCTTATGTTGAGAAAGAAAACGTCTTCTGATGGAAACTGGAGGAAATCATTCAGAGTAACAGGTTTGTGATGTGTGTTATCATCTCCTGGAGTTAAATCATCCCCTGGATTGAGCAGTTTGAAATAATTGTTTCTGTGGAACCTGAGAAAAGACATTTGGGAACGCTCTTAAGAGTATGTAGAAAAAGTAATATCCTCCGATAACAATCAAGATTGAACTTTCTGTGAAACTGTTCTAGGTCACGTGAATTCCATTCTCACAGTTAAGCTTCTGCTTTCATTGAGCAGTATTCCAACACTGTTTTAGGTTTGTCAGCTAAGGGATACTCGGGAGCGCTTTGAGGCTTACTGTGAAAACGGAAATATCTTCAGATAGATACTGTAGATAAGACTTCTGTAGAGCTGCTTTGTGACGTGTGCATTCAACTTAGAGTTATACCTTTATTCTCATAGAGACTTCGGAAATTTGGTTTGGACAAAACGCTACTGGGGGACATACGGGAGTATGTAGATGGCTATGGTGAAAAAGGAAGTATCCTCAGACAAAAATTGGAAAGAGGTTTTCCAATAAACTGCTCTGTGATAGATATGTCTGTTCATCTCACATAGATAAAAGTTATTTCTGCTATGCAGTTTTGAAACTGCATCATGGACGGATTCGTGAAGGGACATTCGGGAGCACAGTCAGACCTGTGGAGAAATAGGAAATATCTCCAGATAAAAACTGGAGAGAAGCTTGCTGAGAAACTGCTTTGTGATGTGTGCATTCCAGTCAGGGACTTATACCTCTTTCCTCATAAGGCAGTGTTCCAACACTGTTTCTGTAAAACTGAAAAAGTGATATTTTGCAGTTATTGAAGACTATAGTGAAAAGTGTCATATCCGGAAATAAAACACAGAAAGAAGCATTCCAAGAAACTGCTCTCTGATGTGTGCATTCATTTCAAAGAGTTAAGCTTACACTACATTGCCCGGTTAGGAAACTCTGTCTTTGAGGAATCTGTGAAGGGATATTTAGTGGCGCCCAGAGGCTTGTGGTGAGAAAGGAAACGTCTTCTGATGGAAAGTGGAGGTAAGCATTCAGAGTAACGGCTTTTTGATGTGTGTATTCATCTCATAGAGTTAAATCACTCTTTGGAATGAGTAGTTTGAAATCACTGTTTCTGTGGAACCTGAGAATGGACATTTGGGAATGCTCTTAAGAATATGCTGAAAAACAATACTCTCCAATAAAAACCAGAAGTAAACTTTCTGTGAAACTGATCTAGGTTGTGTGAAATTGACTCACCCAGTTTTGCTTCTGTTTTCGTTGAGCAATATTCTAACACTGTTTTAAGTTATTCAGCTATGGGATACTCAGGAGTGCTTGGAAGCTTATAGTGAAAACGGAAATATCTTCAGATAGATACTTGAGAGAAGATTTCCAAGGAGCAGATTTGTGGCACATGCATTCCACTCACAGAGTTATATCTTTCTTCTCATAGAGTATTGGGGAATCCTGTTTTGAGAAAACGCTACCAGGGGACATTTGGGAGTATATGGACGTCTATGGTGAATAAGGAATATCCTCAGACAAAAGCTGGAAGGAAGCTTTCTATGAATCTGCTTTGTGATAGATTTTTCAATTCATCTCATATAGAAAAAACTTTCTTTCTATTAGGCAGTTTTGAAACTTCGTCATGGATGGATTCTCAAAGGGACATTCGGGAGAACATTCATCCTTGTGGAAAAATAGGAAATACCTCCAGATAAAAACTGGAGAGAAACTTTCTGAGAAACTGTTTTGTGATATGGGCATTCCACTCAGAAAGTTTTACCGGTTTTCTCATAAAGCAGTGTTTGAACACTGTTCCTGTAAAACAGAAAAAGTGATATATTGCAGCGCTTTGAAGACTGTGGCAAAAAGTGAAATATCCAGAGATAAAACCCAGAAAGAAGCGCTCCAAGAAACTACTCTCCAACGTGTGAATTCACTTCAGAGAGTATACTACGTTGCCTAGTTAGGAAACTCTGTCTTTGAGTAATCTGTGAAGGGATATTAAGTGGTTCCAATAGGTTTCTGGTGAGAAAGAGAACGTCTTCCGATGGAAACTGGAGAATAGGTTTCGGAGCAACGACTTTGTGATTCGTGTATTTATGTCATAAAGTTAAATTATTCTTTAGATTGAGAACTTTGAAACCACTGTTGTCTGGAAACTGAGAAAGGACATTTGGGAACGCTCTTAAGAATATGCTGAAAAAGAAATACAATCCGATAAGAACCGGAAGGAAACTTTCTATGAAATTGCTGTAGGTCCAGAGAATTTCCCTCACACAGTTAAACTTCTGTTTTCTTTGAGCAGTATTCTAACACTGTTTTAGGTTAGTCAGCTAAGGGACACTAAAGAGCGGTTTGAAGCTTATGGTGAAAACGGAAATATCTTCAGCTAGATACTCGAGAGAAACTTTCTGAGCAACTGCTTTTTGATGTGTGCATTCCACGCAGGGAGTTATATCTCTTTTCTCATAAGACAGTGTTTCAACACTGTTCCTGGAAAACTGAAAACGTGATATTTTGCAATGCAATGAAGACTATGGTGCAAAGTGTCATATCTGGAAATAAAACCAGAAAGAAGCATTTCAAGAAACTGCTCTCTGATGTGTGCACACATTTCAGACAATCAAAGCTTACACTACATTGCTCAGTTTGGAAACTCTCTCTTAGAGGAATTTGTGAAAGGATATTATTCAACTCACAGAGTTAAATCGCTCTTTGCATTGAGCAGTTTGAAATCACTGTTTTTGTGGAACGTGAGAGAGGTCATTTAGGAATGCGTTTAAGAATATGCTGAAAAGGCAATACCCACCAATAAAAACCAGAAGGAAACTTTCTTTCACATTGCACTAGGTCACGTGAATTCCACTAGCACAGTTAAGCTTCTCTTCACATTTAGCAGTATTCTAACACTGTTTTAGGTTAGTCAGCTAAGGGATACTCGGGAGCACTTTGAGGATTATGGTGAAAACGGAAATATCTTCGGATAGATACCGGAGAGAAGATTTCCGAGGAATTGCTCTGTGATGTGTGCATTCCACTCACAGAATTATACTCTTTCCATAGAGAAATTGGGAATCCCGTTTGGAGAAAAATCTATCTGGAGATATTCCAGAGTATATGGATGGCTACGATGTAAAGACAATATCCTCAGTCAAATACTGGAAAGAAGCTTTCAATGAAACTGCTTTATGATACATATGTCTATTCATCTCACATGGAAAAAACTTTCTTTCTATTATGAAGTTTTGAAACTGCGTCATGGACGAATTCAAGAAGGGACATTCGGGAGCACATTCAGATCTGTGGGAAAAAGGGAAATATCTCTAGATAAAAAATGGAAACAATAATTCTGTGAAACTGCTTTGTAATGTGTGCATTTCATTCAGGGAGTTATATCTCTTTTCTCATAAGGCAGTGTTTGAACACTGTTTTTGTAAAACTGAAGAAGTGATATTTTCCAGTGGATTGAAGACAATGGGAAAAAGTGAAATATCCTGAAATAAAACACAGAAATAAGTGTTCCAAGAAACTGCTTTCTGACGTGTACATTCATTTCATAGTTAAAGCTTACTCTACGTTGCCCAGTTTGGAAACTCTGTCTTTGAGGTATCTGTGAACGGATATTAAGTGGCGCCTGGAGGCTTATGGTGAGAAAGGAAACATATTCCAATGAAAACGGGAGAGAATCTTTCAGAGCAACTGCTTTGTGAAGTGTGTATTTATCTCATAGCATTAAATCATTTTTTGGATTGAGCCCTTTGAAATCACTGTTTCTGTGAAACCTGAGAAAAGACATTTGCGAACGCTCTTTAAAAATATGCTGAAAAAGAAATACCCTCTAATAAAAACTTGAAGGAAACATTCTGTGAAACTGCTCTGGGTCACTTGAAGTCCACTCACACACTTAAGCTTTTGTTTTCATTCACAAGTATTTTAGCACTGTTTCAGGGTAGTCAGCTAAGGGAAACTCGTGAGCACTTTGAGGCTGATGGTGAAAACGGAAATACTTTCAGATAGACACTGGAGAGAAGATTTCCAAGGAGCTGTTTGTGACGTGTGCATTCCACTCACAGAATTATACTTTACTTCTCTTAGAGGATTGGGGAATTCCAATTGGAGAAAAAAGTTACCAGGGGACATATGAGAGTGTGTGGACGGCTATGGTGAAAAACGAAATTTCCTCAGACTAAAACAGGAAAGAAGTTTTCTGTGAATCTGCTTTGTGATAGAAATGTCTATTCATCTCACATAGATAAAACTTTCGTTCTATTACACAGTTTGGAAACTGCGTCATGGACGGATTGGCAAGGGAACTTTCAGGAGCACATTCAGGCCTGCGGGGAAGTAAGAGATATCTTCAGATAAAAAGTGGTGAGAAGCTTTCTGAGTAAGTGCTTTGTGATGTGTGCATTCCCCTTAGGGGTTTATACCTCTTTTCTCACAAGGCAGTGTTTGAACACTGATCCTGTAATACTGAAAAAGTGATATTTTACAGCGCATTGAAGACAATGACAAAAAGTGAAATATCCTGAAATAAAACCCAGAAAGAAGCATTCACAGAAACTTCTTTCTGACGTGTGAATTCATTTCAGAGAGTTAAAGCTTACACTACGTTGGCCAGTTTGGAAACTCTATTTTTGAGGAACCTGTGAAGGGATATTAAGTGACGCCCAGAAGGTTGTGGTGAGACAGGAAACATCTTCCGATGAAAACTGGAGAGAAGCATTTGGAGCAACAGCTTTGTGATGTGTGTATTAATCTCATAGAGTTAAATCATTCTTTGGACTGAGCAGTTTGATATTGCTCTTTCTGTGGAACCTTAAAAAGGACATTTGGGAATGCTCTTAAGAATATGATGAGAAAGTAGTACTCTCCAATAAAAACCAGAAGGAAAGTTTCTGTGAAACTGCTCTAGTTCACGTGAATTCGACTGGCACAGATCAGCTTCTGTTTTCGTTGAGCAGTTTTCTAACACTGTTTTAGGTTAGTCAGCTAAGGGATACTCAGGAGCACTTTTAGGCTTATGGTGAATACAGAAATATCTTCAATATATACTCAGAGCAGATATCGAAGAACTGCTTTGTGGTGCATGCATTCCACTCACAGAGTTATACCTTTCTTCTCATAGAGGATTGGGGATACCGGTTTTGAGAAAACACAACCAGGGGACATTCAGGAGTCTATGCACGCCTATGGTGAAAAAGGAATATCCTCAGACAAAAACTGGAAAGAAACTTTCTGTGAATCTGCTTTGTGATAGATATTTTCATTCATCTAATATAGAAAAAACTTTCTTTCTATTACCCAGTTTTGAAACTTCGTCATGGATGGATTCTCGAAAGGACATTCGGGAGCACATTCATCCCTGTGGGGAAATAGGAAATATCTCCAGAGAAAAACTGGAGAGAAACTTTCTGTGAAACTGTTTTGTGATATGGGCATTCCACTCAGAAACTTATACCAGTTTTCTCATAAAGCAGTGTATGAACAGTGTTCCTGTAAAACAGAAAAGGGATATATTGTAGCGCATTGAAGACTATGGAGAAAAGTGAAATATCCAGAGATAAAACCCAGAAAGGAGAATTCCAGGAAACTGCTCTCTAACGTGTGCATTTACATCAGAGAGTTAAAGCTTACACTACGTTGCCCCGTTAGGAAACTCTGTCTTTGAAGAATATATGAAAGGATATTAAATGGCCCAATAGGCTTGTGGTGAGAAAGGGAATGCCTTCCAACGGCAACTGGAGAAAAGGGTTCGGAGCAACAGTTTTGTGATGTGTGTATTTACGTCATAGAGTTAAATCATTCTTTGGATTGAGAACTTTGAAATCACTGTTGTCTGGAAACTGAGAAAGGACATTTGGGAACGCTATTAAGAATATGCTGAAAAGGAAATACAATCCGATAAAAACCAGAAGGAAACTTTCCGTGAAACTGCTGCAGGTCACGTGAATTTCACTCGCACAGTTAAAATTCTGTTGTCTTTGAGCAGTATTCTAAGACAGTTTTAGGTTAGTCAGCTAAGGGATACTCAGGAGCACTTTCAGGCTTATGGTGAAACCGGAAATATCTTCAGATAGATACTGGACAGAAGATTTCTGAGGAGCTGCTTTGTGACATGTGCATTCCACTCACAGACTTAAAACTTTCTTCTTATAGAGGATTGGGGAATCCCATTTGGAGAAAACGCTACCACGGGACATTCCAAATTATATGGATGCCTATGGTGAAAAAGGAAGTCTCCTCAGACAAAAACTGGAAAGATGCGTTCTCTGAAACTGCTCTGTGATAGATATGTCTATTCATCTCACATAGAAAAGTATTTCCTTCTATTACGCAGTTTTGAAACTGCGTCATGGACGGATTCGCAAAGGTATATTCAACAGCACATTCAGGCCTGTGGGGAAAGAGGAAATGACAGTGTTTGAACACTGTTCCTGTAAAACTGAAAAAGTGATATTTTGCAATTCAATGAAGACTATGGTAAAAAGTGTCATATCCGGAAATAAAACCCAGAAAGAAGCATTTCTAGAAACTCTTCTCTGACGTGTGCGTTCATTTCAGAGACTCAAAGCTTACACTACATTGCCCAGTTTGGAAACTTTGTCTTGGAGGGATCTGTGAAGGGACATTAAGTGTCACCTGGAGGCTTGTGATGACAAAGGAAACATCTTCCGTTGAAAACTGGAGAGAAGCCATGGAAGCAACTGCTTTGTGATGCGTGTAATCATCTCCTGGCATTAAATCATTCTCTGGATTGAGTAGTTTGAAATCACTGTTTCTGTGGAAACTGAGAAAGGACATTTGGGAGCGATCTTAAGAATATGCTGAAAAATAATACACTCTGATAACAATCAGGAGGAAACTTTCTGTGAAACTGTTCTAGGTTACGTGAATTCCACATGCACAGTTCAGCTTCTGTTTTCGTTGAGCAGTATTCTAACACTGTTTTAGTTTAGTCAGCTAAGGGACACTCGGGAGCACTTTGATTCTTACGGTGAAAACGGAAATATCTTCAGATAGATACTGTAGAGAAGACTTCCGAAGAGCTGCTTTGTGACGTTTGCATTCCACTCACAAAGTTATACCGTTAGTCTCATAGAGGTTTTGGGAATCCAGTTTGGAGAAAACGCTACGAGGCGACATATGGAAGTGTGTAGATGGCTATGGTGAAAAAGGTAGTATCCTCAGACAAAAACTGGAAAGAGGTATTCGGAGAAACTGCTTTGTGATAGATATGTCTGCTCATCTCACATTGGTAAAAGTTTATTTCTGCTATGCAGTTTTGAAGCTGCATCATGGATGGATTCACAAAGGGACATTCAGGAGCACATTCAGGCCTGTGGGGAAATAGGAAATATCTTCAGATGAAAACTGGAGAGAAACTTGCTGAGAAAATGCTTTGTGATGTGTGCATTCCAGTCAGGGACTTACACCTCTTTCCTCATAAGGCAGTGTTCCAACACTGTTTCTGCAAAACTGAAAAAGTGATATTTTGCAGTTATTGAAGACTATAGTGAAAAGTGAAATATCCAGAAATAAAACACAGAAAGAAGCATTTTATGAAACTGCTCTCTGAAGTGTGCATTCATTTCAAAGAGTTAAAGCTTACACTACGTTGCCTGGTTAGGAATCTCTGTCTTTGAGGAATCTGTGAAGGGGTATTTAGAGGCCCTCAGAGGCTTGTGGTGAGAAAGGAAATGTCTTCTGATGGAAAGCGGAGGAAAGCATTCAGAGTAAAGGCTTTGTGATGTGTGTATTCATCTCATAGAGTTAAATCATTCTTTGGATTGAGCAGTTTGAAATCACTGTTTCTGTGGAACCTGAGAAAGGACATTTGGAACGTTCTTAAGAATATGCTGAAAAAGTAATACTCTCTAATAAAAACCAGAAGGAAACTTTCTGTGAAACGGCTCTAGGTCATGTGAATTTGGCTCACACAGTTCAGTTTCTGTTTTCATTGAGCAGTATTCTAACACTGTTTTAGGTTAGTTAGCTAAGGGATACTGAGGAGCGCTTTGAGGCTTATGGTGAAAACGGAAATATCTTCAGATAGATACTGGAGAGAAGATTTCCAACGAGCAGCTTTGTGTTGCATGTGTTCCAATCACAGACTTATACCTTTCTTCTCATAGAGGATTGGAGAATCTCGTTTCAAGAAAACTCTACCAGGGCACATTCGGGAATATATGGTCTTCTATATTGAAAAAGTATTATCCTCAGACAGAAACTGGAAAGAAGCTTTCTGTGAATCTGCTTTGTGATAGATTTTTCAATTCATCTCATATAGAAAAAGCTTTCTTTCTATTACGAAGTTTTGAAACTTCGTCATGGAAGGATTCTCGAAGAGACATTAGGGAGCACATTCAGCCCTATGGGGAAATTGGAAACATCTCCAGATAGAAATGGGGAATAAACTTTCGGTGAAATTGTTTTGTGATATGGGCATTCCACTCTGAAAGTTATACCTGTTTTCTCAAAAAGGAGTGTTTGAACAGTGTTCCTGTAAAACAGAAAAAGTGATATTTTGCAGTGCACTGAAGACTATGGCAAAAAGTGAAATATCCAGAGATAAAACTCAGAAAGAAGCATTCCAAGAAACTGCTCCCTAACGTGTGCATTCTCTTCAGAAATTTAAAGCTTAGACTATGTTGCCCAGTTAGGAAACTCTCTATTTGAGGAATCTGTGAAGGGATATTTAGTGGTTTCCGGAGGTTGTGGTGAGAAAGGAAACGACTTCTGTTGGAAAGTGGAGGAAAGCATTCAGAGTAACGGCTTTGTGATGTGTGTATTTATCTCATAGAGTTAAATCATTCTTTGGATTGAGCAGTTTGAAATCACTGCTTCTGTGGAACCTGAGAAAAGACATTTGGGAACGTTCTTAAGAACATGCTGAAAAAGAAATACTCTCCAATAAAAACCAGAAGGAAACTTTCTGTGAAACGGCTCTAGGTCATGAGAATTCGACTCACACAGTTAAGCTTCTGTTTTTATTGAGCAGTATTGGAACACTGTTTCAGGTTAGTCAGCTAAGGTATACTCTGTAGCGCTTTGAGGCTTATGGTGAAAACGGAAATATCTTCAGATAGATACTGGAGAGAAGATTTCTGAGGAGCAGCTTTGTGGCATGTGCGTTCCACTCAGGGAGTTACACCTTTATTCTCATAGAGGTTTTGGGAATCCGGTTTGGAGAAAACACTATTGGGGGACATACGGGAGTATGTAGATGGCCATGGTGAATAAGGAAGTATCCTCAGACAAAATTGGAAAGAGGTTTTCTGAGAAACTGCTTTGTGATTGAAATGTCTGTTCATCTCACATAAATAAAAGTTTTTTTCTGCTACACAGTTTTGAAGCTGCATCATGGATGGATTCACGAAGGGACATTCGGGAGCACATGCAGGCCTGACGTGTGCATTCATTTCAAAGTGTTAAAGTTACACTACGTTGCCCAGTTTGGCAACTGTCTCTTAGAGGAATCTGTGAAGGGATATTAAGTGGAGCCCAGAGGCTCCTGGTGGGAAAGAAAATGTGTTCCGATGAAAACTGGAGAGAAGCTTTCGGAGCAACTGCTTTGTGATGTCTGTATTGATCCCCTGAAGTTAAATCATTCTTTGCATTGAGCACTTTGAAAACACTGTTTCTGTGGAACACGAGAAAGGTCATTTAGGAATTCTCTTAAGAATATGCTGAAAAAGTAATACCCTCCGATAAAAAACAGAAGGAAACTTTCTTTGAAACTGCTCTAGGTCACGTGAAGTCCACTCCCATCGTTAAGCTTCTGTTTTCATTGAGCACTATTCTAACACTGTTTTAGGATAGACAGCTAAGGGATACTTGAGAGCCCTTTGAGACTTATGGAAAAAACGGAAATATCTTCAGATAGATAGTGGAGAGAAGATTTCCGAGGAGTTGCTCTGTGACTTGTGCAATACACTCACAGAATTACACTTCTCTTTCCATAGAGAAATGGGGAATCCCGTTTGGAGAAAAAGCTATCTGGAGACATTCCAGAGTATATGGATGGCTACGATGTAAAAGACAATATCCTCAGCCAAAAATCAGAAAGAAGTTTTCTGTGAAACTGCTTTATGATAGATATGTCTATTCCTCTCACATGGAAAAAACCTTCTTTCTATTATGAAGTTTTGGAACTGTCTCATGGACGAATTCAAGAAGGGACATTCGGGAGCACATTCAAACCAGTGGGAAAATGGGAAATATCTCCAGATAAAACATGAAAAGAAGCATTCTGAGAACCTGCTTTGTAATCTGTGCATTTCATTCAGGGAGTTATACCTCTTTTCCCATAAGGCAGTGTTTGAACACTGTTCTTGGAAAACTGAAAAAGTGGTATTTTCCAGGGGATTGAAGACTATGGCAAAAAGTGAAATATTCTGAAATAAAACCCTGAAAGAAGCGTTCTAAGAGACTGCTTTCTGACGTGTGAATCCATTTCAGAGAGTTAAAGCTTACTCTACGTTGCCCAGTTTGGAAACTCTGTCTTTGAGGAATCTGTGAATGGATATTAATTGGCGCCAGGAGGTTTAGGGGGAGAAAGGAAACGTATTCCAATGACAACGGGAGAGAAGCTTTCAGAGCAACTGCTTTGTGAAGTGTGTATTCATCTCATAGTGTTAAATCATTTTTTGGATTGAGCCCTTTGAAATCACTGTTTCTGTGGAATCTGAGAAAAGATATGTGGGAATGCTCTTTAAAAATATGCTGAAAAATAAATGCCCTCCGATAAAAACTTGAAGGGAACATTCTGTGAAACTGCTCTCGGTCATGTGAAGTCCACTCGCACACTTAACCTTCTGTTTTCATTCAGAAGTATTTTAGCACTGTTTCAGGGGTAGTCAGCTAAGGGAAACTCGGGAGCGCTTTGAGGCTGATGGTGAAAGTGAAAATACTTTCAGATAGACACTGGAGAGAAGATTTCCAAGGAGCTGCTTTGTGATGTGTGCATTCCACTCACAGAGTTATACTTTTCTTCTCTTAGAGGATTTGGGAATTCCATTTGGAGAAAAAGTTACCAGAGGACATACGAGAGTGTGTGGATGGCTATGGTGAAAAAGGAAATTTCCTCAGACTAAAACAGGAAAGAAGCTTTCCGTGAATCTGCTTTGTGAGAGATATGTCTATTCATCTCACATATATCAAACTTTCTTTCTATTATGCAGTTTGGAAACTGCGTCATGGACGGATTGGCGAGGGAACTTTCGGGAGCACATTCAGGCCTGAGGGGAAGTAGGAGATATCTTCAGATAAAAACTGGTGGGAAGTTTTCTGAGTAAGGGCTTTGTTATATGTGCATTCCCCTCAGGGGTTTATACCTCTTTTCTCATAAGGCAGTGTTTGAACACTGATCCTGTAATACTGAAAAAGTGATATTTTACAGCGCATTGAAGACAATGGCAAAAAGTGAAATATCCTGAAATAAAACCCAGAAGGAAGCATTCAAAGAAAGTGCTTTCCGACGTGTGAATTCATTTCAGAGAGTTAAAGCTTACACTACGTTGGCCAGTTTGGAAACTCTGTTTTTGAGGAACCTGTGAAGGGATATTAAGTGGCGCCCAAGGGTTGTGGTGAGAAAGGAAACATCTTCCAATGAAAACTGGAGAGAAGCTTTCAGAGCAACAGCTTTGTAATGTGTGTATTCATCTCAAAGAATTAAATCATTCTTTCGATTGAGCAGTTTGAAGTTACTGTTTCTGTGGAAACTTAGAAAGGACATTTGGGAATGCTCTGAAGAATATGTTGAAAAAGAAATACTGTCCGTTAAAAACCCGAAGGAAAGTTTCTGTGAAACTGCTCTGGGTCACGTGAAGTCCACTCACACAGTTAAACTTCTGTTTTCATTGAGCAGTATTCCAACACTGTTTCAGGATAGTCAGCTAAGGGATACTCTGGAGCGCTTTGAGGCTTATGGTGAAAATAGAAATACTTTCAGATAGATACTGGAGAGAGAATTTCCAAGGAGATACTTTGTGTCATGTCCATTCCACACACAGAGTTATCCTTTTCTTCTCATAGAGAATTTGTGAATCCCATTTGGAGAAATAGCTATCAGGGGACAATCAGGACTATATGGATGGCTATGGTGAAAAAGGAAATATACCCAGACAAAAACTGGAAAAAAGCTTTTTGTGAAACTGCCTTGTGATGGATATGTCTATTCATCACACATAGGTAAAACTTTCTTTCTACTACGCAGTTTTGAAACTGCGTCATGGATGGATTCACGAAGGGACGTTCGGGAACACATTCAGGCCTGTGGGACAATAGAAGATACCTTCAGATAAAAACTGGCGAGAAGCTCTCTGAGCAACTGTTTTGTTATGTGTGAATTCCCCTCAGGGGTTTATACCTCTTTTCTCATAAGGCAGTGTTTGAACACTGTTCCTGTAAAACGGAAAAAGTGATAATTTGTAGTGCATTGAAGTCAATGGCGAAAAGTGAAATATCCTGAAATAAAACCCGGAAAGCGGCATTCCAAGAAACTGCTTTCCGACATGAGCATTCATTTCAGTGAGTTAAAGCTTACACTACGTTACCAGTTTGGAAACTCTGTCTTTGAGGAATCTGTGAAGGGCTATTAAGTGGCACCGGAAGGCTAGTGTTTAGAAAGAAAAACGTGTTCCGATGAAACCTGGAGAGAAGTTTTCAAAGCCATTGCTTTCTGATGTCTGTATTCACGTCACAGAGTTAAATCATTATTTGGATTGAGCAGTTTGAAATTACTGTTTCCGTGGCACCTGAGAAAGGCCATTTGGGAACGCTCTTAAGAATATGCTGAAAAAGTAATACCCTCCGATAAAAACCAGAAGTAAACTTTCTTTGAAACTGCTCTAGGTCACGTGGAGTCCACTCGCACAGTTAAGCTTGTGTTTTCATTGAGTACTATTCTAACACTGTTTTAGCATAGTCAGCTAAGGGATACTCGGGAGCCCTTTGAGGCTTACTGTGAAAACGTAAATCTCTTCAGATAGATAGTGGAGAGAAGATTTCCAGGGAACTGCTTTCTGACATGTTCATTCCACTCACCGAGTTATACCTTTCTTCCCATAGAGGATTTGGGAATCCCGTTTGGAGAAAACGTTACCAGGGGACATTCAGGGATATACGGATGACTATGGTGAAATATTAAGAATTCACAGAGAAAAACTGGAAGGAAGCTTTCCCTGAAACTGCTTTGCAATAGATATGTCTATTCATCTCACATAGATAAAACTATCTTTCTATTATGCAGTTTTGAAACTGCAGCATGGACTCATACATAAAGGGACATTCGGGAGCACATTCAGGCCTGTGAGGAAATAGGAGATATCTCCAGACAAAAACTGGAGTGAAGCTTTCTGAGAAACTGCTTTGTGATGTGTGCATTCCACTCAGTGTGCAATACCTGTTTTCTCATAAGGCAGTGTTTGAACACTGTTTCAGTAAAACTGAAAAGTGATACTTTGTGGTGCATTGAAGACTACAGCGAAAAGTGAGTTATCCGGAAATAAAACCCAGAAGGAAGCGTTCCAAGAAGCTGCTCTCTGACGTCTGCATTCTTTTCAGAGAAGTAAAACTTACACAAGTTGCCCAGTTTGGAAACTCTGTCTTAGAGGAGTTTGTGAAGGGATATTAAGTGGCACCTGGAGGCTTGTGGTGAGAAGGAAAACGTGTTCCGATGAAAACTGAAGAGAAGCTTTCAGAGCAACTGCTTTGTGATGTCTGTATTCAAGTCACTGATTTGAATGATTCTTTGTATTGAGCAGTTTGAAATCACTGTTTCTGTGGAACATGAGAAAGGTCATTTAGGAACGCATTTAAGAATATGCTGAAAAAGTAATACCCTCTGATAAAAACCAGAAGGAAACTTTCTTTGACATTGCTCTAGGTCACGTGAAGTCCACTCACACAGTTACGCTTCTGTTTTCATTGAACACTATTCTAACACTGTTTTAGGATACACAGCTAAGGGAAACTTGGGAGCCTTTTGAGGCTTACAGTAAATACGGAAATATTTTCAGATAGATACTGGAGAGAAGATTTCCAAGGAGTTGCTCTGTGACGTGTGTATTCCACTCACAGAGTTATATTTTTCTTTCCATAGATGATTGGGGAATCCCGTTTGTAGAAGAAGCTACTAGGAGACATTCGGGACTATATGGATGGCTATGATGAAAAAGGAAATATCCTCAGACGAAAACCAGAAAGAAGATTTCTGTGAAACTGCTTTATGATAGATATGTCTATTCATCTCACATGGAAAAAACTTTCTTTCTATTACGGAGTTTTGAAACTGCATCATGGATGGATCTGCGAGGGTACATTCGGGGGCACATTCAGGCCTGTTGGGAAACAGGAAATATCTTCAGATAAAAACTGGAGAGAAGCTCTCTGTGAAACTGCTTTGTGACGTGTGCATTCCATTCAGGGAGTTATACCTCTTTTCTCACAAGGCAGTCATTGAACACTGTTCCTGTGAAACTGAAAAAGCGATATTTTACAGCGCAATGAAGACTAAGGCGAAAAGTGAAATATCCTGATATAAAATCCAGAAAGAAGTATTCAAAGAAGTCGCTTTCCCACTTGTGCATTCATTTCAGAGAGTAAAGCTTACATTACGTTGGCCAGTGTGGAAACTGTGTCTTTGAGGAATCTGTGACGGGATATTAAGTGGCACCCAGAGGGTTGTGGTGAGAGAGGATACGTCTTCCGATGAAAACAAGAGAGAAGCTTTTGGAGCAACTGTTTTGTGATGTGTGTATTCATCTCATAGAGTTAAATCATTTTTGGATTGAGCAGTTTGAAATGACTGTTTCTGTGGAACCTTAGAAAGGACATTTGGGAACACTGTTAAGAATATGCTGAAAAAGAAATACTCTCCGATAAAAACCAGAAGGAAACTTTCTGTGAAACTACTCTGGGTCACTTGAAGTTCACGTGCACAATTAAGCTTCTGTTTTCATTGACCAGTATTCTAACTCTGTTTCAGATTAGTCAGCTAAGGGATACTCGGGAGCGCTTTGAGGCTTACGGTATAAACGGAAATACTTTCAGATAGATACTGGAGAGAGGATATCCGAGGAGCTGCTTTGTGACTTGTCCATTCCACTCACAGAGTTATACTTTTCTCCTCAAAGAGTATTTGAGAATCTCGTTTTGAGAAAAAGCTACCAAGGGGCATTCAGGATTATATGGATGGCTATGGTGAAAAAGGAAATATACTCAGACAAAAGCTGGAAAGAAGCTTTCTGTGAATCTGCTTTGGGGTGGATAAGACTATTCATCTCACATAGGTAAATCTTTCTTTCTATTACGCAGTTTTGAAACTGCATCATGGACAGATTCGTGAAGGGACGTTCTGGAGCACGTTCCAGGCTGTGGGACAATAGGAGATACCTTCAGTTAAAAACTGGAGAGAAGCTTTCTGAGCAACTGCTTTGTGATGTGTGCATTCCCCTCAGGGCTTTATACCTCTTTTCTCATAAGGCAGTGTTTGAACACTGTTCCTGTAAAACAGAAAAGGTGATGTTTTGTAGCACATTGAAGTCAATGGCAAAAAGTGTAATATCCTGAAATAAAACTCGGAAAGCAGCATTTCAAGAAACTAGTTTCTGAATTGTGTATGCATTTCAGAGAGTTCAAGCTTACACTACGCTGTCCAGTTTGGAAACTCTGTCTTTGAGGAATCTGTGAAGGGATATTAAGTGGTTCCCAAAGGCTTGAGTTGAGAAAGAAAAACGTGTTCTGATGAAAACTGGAGAGAGGATTTTGGAGCAACTGCTTTGTAATGTGTGTATTCATCTCATAGAGTTAAATCATTCTTTGGATTGAGCAGTTTGAAATCACTGTTTCTGTGGATCCTGAGAAAGGACATTTGGGAATACTCTTAAGAATGTGCTGAAAAAGTAATATCCTCCGATAAAAACTTGAAAGAAAGTTTTTGTGAAACTGCTATAGGTCACGAGAATTCCACTCACACAGTTAAGCCTCTATTTTCAGTTGAGCAGTATTCCAACACTGTTTTAGTTTAGACAACTAAGGGATACTCGGGAGTGCTTTGAGGCTTTTGGTGAAAATGGAAATATCTTCTGATATATACTGGAGAGAAGATTTCCGAGAAGCTACTTTGGGACGTGTGCATTACACACACGTAATAGAGGATTATTATAGAGGATTGGGGAATCCTGTTTGGAGAAAAAGCTACCAAGGGACATTCGGGAGTATGTGGACGGCTATGGTGAAGAAGGAAACATCCTAAGACAAAAACTGGAAAGAGGCTATCTGTGAAACTACATTGTGATAGATATGTCTATTCATCTCACATATATAAAACTTTCTATAACGCTGTTTTGAAGCTGCATCATGGACGGATTCTCGAAGGGACATTGGAGAGCACATTCAGGCCTGTGAAGTAGGAAATATCTTCAGATAAAAACTGGATTGAAGCTTTGTGAGAAACTGCTTTGTGATGTGTGCAGTCCAGTCAGGTAGTTTTACCTCTTTTCTCACAAGGCAGTATTTGAACACTGTTTCTCTAAAACTGAAAAAGTGATATTTTGCAGTGCATTGAAGACTATGGCGAAAATTGAAATATCCGGAAATACAATCCAGAAAGACTCGTTCCAAGAAACTGCTCTCTGATGTGTGCATTCATTTCAGAGAGTTAAAGATTACACTACATTGCCCAGTTTGGAAACTCTGTCTTTGAGGAATCTGTGAAGGGATCTTAAGTGGCACCCGGAGGCTTGGGGTGTGAAAGGAAACGTCTTCCGATTAAAACTGGACAGAAGCTTTTGGAGCTACTGCTTTGTGGTGTGTGTATTCATCTCACGGAGTTAAATCAGACTTTTGATTGAGCAGTTTAACATCACTGTTTTTGTGGAACCTGAGAAAGGACATTTGGGAACGCTCTTAAGAATATGCTCAAAAAGAAATACTGTCCGATAAATGCCAGAAGGAAACTTTCTGTGAAACTGCTCTACATCACGTGAAGTCCACTCGCACAGTTAAGCTTCTGTTTTCATTGAGCAGTATTCTAACTCTCTTTTATTTTAGTCAGCTAAGGGATATTCGGGAGCGCTTTCAGGCTTATGGTGAAAGCGGGAATACCTTCAGATGGATACTGGAGAGAAGATTTCCGAGGAGCTACTTGGTGACATGTGCATTCTACTCACAGAGCTATACTTTAATTCTCATAGAGGATTGGGGAATCCCGTTTGGAGAAAAAGCTGCCATGGGACTACCGGGACTATATTGATGACTATGGTAACAAAGGAAGTATCCTCAGGCAAAAACTGGAAAGTATCTTTCTGTGAAACTGCTTTGTAATAGATATGTCTATTCATCTCACAGAGATAAGACTTTCTGTCTCTTACACAGTTTTGAAACTGTGTCATGGATGTATTCATGAAGGGATTTTTGGGAGTACCTTCAGGCCTGTGGGGAAATAGCAGATATCTTCAGATAAAAACTGGAGAGAAGCTTTCTGAGAAATTACTTTGTAGTGTGTGTATTCCACTTAGAGAGTTATACCACTTTCCTCATTAGGCAGTGTTTCAAAACTGTTCTTCTAAAACTGAAAAAGGGATATTTTCCAGTGCATTGAAGACTATGGAGAAAAGTGGAATATCTGGAAATAAAACCCTGAAAGAAGCGTTCCAAGAAACATCTCTCTGGTGTATGCATTCATTTCAGATATTTAAATCTTACCCTACATTGCCCAGTTACGGATCTCTGTCTTTCAGGAATCTGGGAAGGGATATTAAGTGGTGCCCAGATGCTTGTGGTGAGAAAGGAAACGTATTCCGATGAAAACTGGGAAGAAGCTTTTGGAGCAACTTCTTTGTTATGTATGTATTCATCTTATAGAGTTAAATCATTCTTTGGATTGAACAGATTGAAATCACTGTTTCTGTGGATCCTGAGAAAGGACATTTGTGTACGCTCTTCAGAACACGCTGAACAAGTAATACCCACTGATTAAAACCAGAACGAACTTTCTGCATAACTGCTCTACGTCACGTGAATACCTCTCTCACAGCTAGGCTTCTGTTTTCATTGAGCAGTTTTCTTACACTGTTTCAGGTTATTCAGCTAAGGGATACTCCGGAGCGCTTTGAGGCTTACAGTGAAAACGAAAATATGTTCAGACAGATACTGGAGAGAAGATTTCCAAGGAGCTGCTTTGTGATGTGTGCATTCCACTCACAGAGTTAAACTTTTCTTCTCATAGGGGAATCCCATTTGGAGGAAAAGCTACCACGGGATATTCGGGAGTATATAGATGACTGTGGTGAAAAAAGAAATATCGTCTGGCAAGAAATGGAAAGAAACTTCCTGAGAAACTGCTTTGTGATAGACATGTCTATTCATCTGACATGGATAAAACTTTCTTTCTATTATGCAGTTTTGAAACTATGTCATGGACAGATTCGAGAAGGGATATTTGGGAGCACATTCATGCTTGAGGGGAAATAAGAGATATCCTCAGATAAATACCAGAGAGAAGTTTCTGAGAAACTGCTTTGTGATATGTGTATGCCACTCAGGAAATTATACCTAATTTCTCATAAGGCAGTATTTGAACACTGTTCCTGTAAAACTGAAAAAGTGATATTTTGCAGTGTATTGATGATTACCACGGAAAGTGAAATTTCCTGAAATAAAACCCAGAAAGAAGCATTCCAAAAAAATGCTCTCCGACCTGTGCATTCATTTCAGAGAGGTAAAACTGACACCACGTGGCCCCGTTTGGAAATTCTGTCTTTGAGGAATCTGTGAAGGGATATTAAGTGGCGCCCGGAGGCTTCCGGTGAGAAAGAAAATGTCTTCCGATGAAAACTGCAGAGAAGGTTTCAAAGAAACTGCTTTGTGATGTGTGTATTCATCTTACAGAGTTAAATCATTCTTTGGATTGAGCAGTTCGAAATCACTGTTTCAGTGGAACTTGAGAAAGCACATTTGGGAACGCTTTCAAGAATATGCTGAAAAAGAAAAGCTTTCCATTAAAAACCACAAGGAAACTTTCTGTGAAACTGCTCTAGGTCACGTGAAGTTCAGTCGCACTGTTAAGCTTCTGTTTTCATTGTGCAGTATTCTAACACTGTTTTATTTTATTCATCTAAGGAATATTCGGGAGCACGTTAAGGCTTAAGGTGAAAGCGGAAACAGCTTCAGATAGATACTGGAGAGATGATTTCCGAGGAGCTGCTTTGTGACGTGTGCATTCCACTCTCAGAGTTATACTTTTCTTCTCCTAGAGGATTGGGGAGTCCCGTTTAGAGAGAAAGCTACCAGGGTACATTCAGGAGTATATGGATGGCTATGTTGAAAAAGGAAGTATCCTCAGACAAAAACTATAAAGAAGTTTTGTCTGAAACTGCTTTGTGATAGATATGTCTCTTTATCTCACATAGATAAAACTTTCTATCTGTTACCCAGTTTTGCAACTGCGTCATGGACAAATTCGTGAAGGGACTTTTGGGAGCACATTCAGGCCTGTGTGGAAATAGGAAATATATTCAGATAGAAACTAGAGAGAAACCCTCCGAGAAACAGCTTTGTGATGTGTGCATTCCTCTCAGGGAGTTATATCTCTTTTCTCTTAAGGCAGTGCTTGAACACTCTTCCTGTAAAACTGAAAAAGTGATATTTTGCAACCTATTGAAGACTATGGTGAAAAGTGAAATATCCTGAAATAAAACCCAGAAAGAAGAATTCCAGGAAACTGCTCTCTGACCAGTGCATTCATTTCAGAGAGTTCAAGCTTACACTGCATTGCCCAGTTTGGAAACTCTGTCTTTGAGGAATCTGTGAAGGGTTATTAAGTGGCGCCCTGAGGCTTGTGGTGAGAAAGGAAACGTCTTCCAATGACAACTGGAGAGAAGCTTTTGGAGCAACTACTTTGTGATGTATGTTTTCATCTCATAGAGTTAAATCATTCTTTGGAAAGAGCAGTTTGAAATCACTGTTTCCGTGGAAGCTGAGAAAGGACATTTGGGAACGCTGTGAAGAGTATGCCGAAAAAGTAATACCCTCCAATAAAAACCAGAAGGAAACTTTCTGTGAAACTGTTCTAATCACGTGAATTCAACTCGCACTGTTAAGCTTCTGTTTTCCTTGAGAGGTATTTTAACACTGTTTAAGGTTAGACAGCTAAGGGATACTCGGGGGTGCTTTGAGGCTTACGGGGATAATGGAAATATGTTCTGAGAGAAGATTTCGGAGGACCAAGTTTGTGACATGTTCATTCCCCTCATAGAGTTATACCTTTCTTCTTATAGAGGATTGGGGAATCCCGTTTGGAGAAAACCCTACCAGGGTACATTAGGGAGTATATGGATGACCATGGTGAAAAAAGAAGTATGATCAGACAAAAACTGGAAAGAAGCTTTCTGTGAAACTGTTTTGTGATAGATATGTCTACTCATCTCAAATAGATAAAACTTTGTTTCTATTATGCAATTTTGAAACTGTGTCATGGACAAATTCACGAAGGAACATTCAGGAGAACATTCAGGCCTGGGGGTAATAGGAAATATCTCCAGATAAAAACAGGAGAGAAGCTTTCTGTGAAAGTGCTCTGTGATGTGTGCACTCCACTCAGGGAGTTATACCTCTTTTCTCATAAGACAGTGTTTGAACACTGCTCCTGTAAAACTGAAAAAGTGATATTTTCCAATGCAATGAAGACTATGGCAAGGAGTGTCATATCAGGAAATAAAACCCTGAATGAAGCGTTTCAAGAAACTGCTCTCTGACGTGTGCATTCATTTCAGAGAGTCAAAGCTTACACTACGTTGGCCAGTTTGGAAACTGTTTTTGAGGAATCTCTGCAGGGATATTAAGTGTCACCCGGAGGCTTGTGATGAGAAACGAAACATCGTCCAATGAAAACTGGAGAGAAGCCATGGAAGCAAATGCTCTGTGATGTGTGTAATCGTCTCCTAGAGTTAAACCGTTCTCTGGATTGAGCAGTTTGAAATCATGGTTTCTGTGGATCCTGAGAAAGGACATTTGGGAACACTCTTAAGAATATGCTGAAATAGTAATACCCTCCAATAACAATCAGGAGGAAATTTTCTGTGAAACTGTTCCTTGTTATGTGAATTCCACTTGTGCATTTAAGCTTCTGTTTTCGTTGGGCAGTATCCTAACACTGTTTTAGTTTAGTCAGCTAAGGTACACTTGGGAGTGCTTTGAGGCTTACGGTGAAAACGGAAATATCTTCACATAGATATTGCAGAGAAGACTTCTGAAGAGCTGCCTTGTGACGTGTGCATTCCACTCACAGAGTTATACTTTTATTCTCATAGAGGTTTCGGGAATCTGGTTTAGAGAAAATGCTACCGGGGGACATACGGGAGTATGTAGACAGCTATGGTGAAAAAGGAAGTATCCTCAGACAAAAACTGGAAAGAGGTTTTCTGAGAAACTGCTTTGTGATACATATGTATGTTCATCTCACATAGATAAAAGTTTAATTCTGCTACGCAGTTTTGAAGCTACATCATGGATGGATTTGCGAAGGGACATTTGGGAGCACATTCAGCCTGTGGGGAAATAGGAAATATCTCCAGATAAAAACTGGAGAGAAGCTTGCTGAGAAACTGCTTTGTGCTGTGTGCATTCCACTCAGGGAGTTATACCTCTTTCCTCATAAGGCAGTGTTCCAACACAGTTTCTGTAAAACTGAAAAAGTGATATTTTGCAGTTATTGAAGACTATAGCAAAAAGTGAAATATCCGGAAATAAAACACAGAATGAAGCTTTCCAAGAAACTGTTCTCAGACGTGTACATTCATTTCAAAAAGATAAAGCTTATACTACATTGCCTGGTCGGAAAATCTGTCTTTGAGGAATCTGTGAAAGGATGTTTACTGGCGCCTGGAGGCTTGTGGTGAGAAAGGAAACGCTTTCTGATGGAAAGTGAGGAAAGCATTCAGAGTAACGGCTTTGTGATGTGTTTATTCACCTCATAGAGTTAAATCATTCTTTGGTTTGAGCAGTTTGAAATCACTGTTTCTGTGGAATCTGAGAAAGGATATTTGGGAACACTCTTAAGAATATGCTGAAAAAGAAATACTCTCCATTAAAAACCAGAAGGAAAGATTCTGTGAAACTGCTCTGGGTCACGTGAAGTCCACTCACAGAGATCAGCTTCTGTTTTCATTGAGCAGTATTCGAACACTGCTATGGTGAAAAAGGAAATATACTCAGACAAAAACTGGAAGAAATCTTTTTGTGAATCTGATTTGTGATGAATATGTCTATTCATCTCACATAGGTAAATCTTTCTTGCTGTTATGCAGTTTTGAAACTGCATCATGGACGGATTTGTGAAGGGACATTCGGGAGCACATTCAGGCCTGTGGAACATCAGGAGATACCTTCAGATGAAAACTGGAGAGAAGCTTTCTGAGGAACTGCTTTGTGATGTGTGCATTACCCTCAGGGGTTTATACCTCTTTCTCAATAAGGCAGTGTTTGAACACTGTTCCTTTAAAACGGAAAAAGTGATAATTTGTAGTGCATTGAAGACTATGGCGAGAAGTGAAATATCCTGAAATAAAACCCGGAAAGTGTCATTCCAAGAAACTGCTTTCCAACGTGTGTATGCATTTCAGAGAGTTAAAGCTTACACTACACTGCCCAGTTTGGAAACTCTGTCTTTGAGGAATCTGTGAAGGGATATTAAGTGGTTCCCAAAGGCTTGTGTTGAGAAAGAAAAACGTGTTCTGATGAAAGCTGGAGAGAGGATTTTGGAGCAACTGCTTTGTCATGTGTGTATTCATCTCATAGAATGTAATCATTTGGATAGAGCAGTTTGAAATCACTGTTTCTGTGGAATTTGGGAAAGGACATTTGAGAATGCGCTTAAGAATATGCTGAAAAAGTAATACCCTCCGATAAAAACTTGAAGGAAAGTTTCTGTGAAATTGCTCTAGGTCACGTGAATTCCACTTGCACAGTTAAGCCTCTATTTTCATTGAGCAGTATTCTAACTCTGTTTAAGTTTAGTCAGCTAAGGGATACTCGGGAGTGCTTTGAGGCTTATGGTGAAAATGGAAATATCTTCAGATATATACTGGAGAGGAGATTTCCGAGAAGCTACTTTGGGATGTGTGTATTCCACTTAAGGAGTTATACTTTTCTTCTCATAGAGGTTTGGGGAATCCTGTTTGGAGAAAGGCTACCAGGGGACATTCGGGAGTATGTGGATGGCTATGGTGAAGAAGGAAACATCCTAAGACAAAAACTGGAAAGAGGCTTTCTGTGAAACTGCATTGTGATAGATATGTCTATTCATCTCACATAGATAAAACTTTCTTTCTATAACGCAGTTTTGAAACTGCATCATGGCCGCATTCTCGAAGGGACATTGGGGAGTACATTCAGACCTGTGGGGAAATAGGAGATATCTTAGGATAAAAAGTGGAGAGAAGCTTTCTGACAAACTGTTTTGTGATATGTGCATTCCATTCAGGGAGTTATACCTCTTTTCTCATAAAGCAGTGTTTGAACCCTCTTCCTGTAAACCTGAAAATGTGATATTTTGCAGTGCATTGAAGACTATGACGAAAAGTGAAACATACTGAAATAACACCCAAAAAGAATCATTCCAAGAAACTGCTCTCTGATGTGTGTATTCATTTCAGAGAGTTAAAGCTTACACTACATTGCCCAGTTACGGATCTCTGTCTTTGAGGAATCTGGGAAGGGATATTAAATGGCACCCGGAAGCTTCTGATGAGAAAGGAAACGTCTTCTGATGAAAACTGGAGAGAAGCTTTTGGAGCAACTGCTTTGTGATGCGTGCATTCATCTCATAGAATTAAATCATTCTTTGTATTGAGCAGTTTGAAATCACTGTTTCTGTGGAACCTGAAAAAGGACATTTGAGATTGCTCTTAATAATATGCTTTAAAAGTAATACCCTCCGATAAAAACGTGAAGGAAACGTTGTGAAACTCCTCTAGGTCACGTGAATTCCACTCACACAGTTAAGCCTCTATTTTCATTGAGCAGTGTTTTAACACTGCATTAGGTTATTCAGCAAAGGGATACTCGGGAGCACTGTAGACTTATGGTGATAATGGAAATGTCTTCAGATATATTCTGGAGAGAAGATTTCTGAGAAACTACTTTCAGACATGTGTATTCCACTCATGGAGTTATACTTTTCTTCTCATAGAAGATTGGGGAACCCTGTTTGGAGAAAAAGCTACCAGGGGACATTCGGGAGTATATGGATGGCTATGGCAAAGAAGGAAACATCTTAAGACAAAAACTGGAAGGAAGCTTTCTGTGAAACTGCTTTGTGATAGATATGTCTATTCAGCTCACATAGATAAAACTTTCTTTTTATTATGCAGTTTTGAAACTGCATCATGGACGGATTCTTGATGGGACATTCGGGAGTTCATTCAGGCCTGTGGGGAAATAGCAGATATCTTCAGATAAAAGCCAGAGAGGAGCTTTCTGAGAAACTACTCTGTGGTGTGTGTATTCCACTTAGGGACTTTTACCACTTTTCTCATTAGGCTTTGTTTGAAAACTGTTCCTCTAAAACTGAAAATGGGTTATTTTTCAGTGCATTGAAGACTATGATGAAAAGTGGAATATCCGAAAATAAAACCCTGAAAGAAGTGTTCCAAGAAACTGCTCTCTGTCGTGTGCATTCATTTCAGAGAGTTCAAGCCTACATTACGTTGCCCAGTTTGGAAACTCGGTCTTTGAGGAATCTGGGAAGGGATATTAAGTGGTGCCCGGAGGCTTGTGAGAAATGAAACGTCTTCCAATGAAAACTGGAGAGAAGCTTTTGGAGCAACTCCTTTGTGATATGTGTATTCATCTTACAGAGTTAAATCATTCTTTGGATTGAGCAGTTTGAAATCATTGTTTCCATTGAACTTGAGAAAGGACATTTGGGAACGCTTTCAAGAATATGCTGAAAACCATTAAAAACCAGAAGGAAACTTTCTGTGAAACTGCTCTAGGTCACGTGAAGTCCACGCTCACAGTTAAGCTTCTGTTTTCATTGCACAGTATTCTTACACTGTTTTATTTTAGTCAGCTATGGGATATTCGGGAGCACTTTGAGGCTTATGATGAAAGTGAAAATAGCTTCAGAAAGATACTGGAGAGATGATTTCCGAGGAGCTGCTTTGTCACGTGTACATTCCACTCACAGAGTTACACTTTTCTTCTCATAGTGGATGGGAGAATTCCATTTGGAGAAAACCTGCCAGCGGACGTTCGGGACTATATGGACGGTTGTGGTGGAAAAGGAAGTATCTTCAGACAAAAACTGGAAAGAAGCTTTCTGTGAAACTGCTTTGTAATAGATAGGTCTATTCATCTCACATAGATAAGACTTTCTTTCTGTTACATAGTTTTGAACTGGCGTCATGGACGGAATCACGAAAGGATATTTGGGAGCACATTCAGGCCTGTTGGGAAATAGGATATATTTTCAGATAAAAACTGGAGAGAAGCTTTTTGACAAACTGCTTTGTGATGTATGCATTCCACTCAGGGAGTTTTACCTCTTATCTCATAAAGCAGTGCTGGAACACTGCTCCTGGAAAACTGAAAAAGTGATATTTCACAGCGCCTTGAAGACTATGTTGAAACGTGAAATATCCTGAAATAAAGCCCAGGAAGAAGCATTCCAGTAAGTTGCTCTCTGACGTGTGCATTCACTTCAGAGAGTTAAAGCTTAATCTACGTTGTCCAGTTTGGAAACTCTGTCCTTGAGGAATCTGTGAAGGGATATTAAGTGGTGCCCAGAGACTTGTGGTGAGAAAGGAAACGTCTTCCAATGAAAACTGGGAAGAAGCTTTTGGAGCAACTTCTTTGTTATGTGTGTATTCACCTTATAGAGTTAAATCATTCTTTCGATTGAGCAGTTTGAAATCACTGTTTCTGTGGAACCTGAGAAAGGACATTTGTGTACGGTCTTCAGAACACACTGAACAAGTAATACCCACCGATAAAAACCAGAAGGAACTTTCTGGGAAACTGCTCTACGTCACGTGAATTTCTCTCTCACAGCTAGGCTTCTGTTTTCATTGAGGAGTATTCTCACAGTATTTCAGGTTAGTCAGCTAAGTGATACTCCAGAGCACTTTGAGGCTTACAGTGAAAACGAAAATATGTTCAGACAGATACTGGAGAGAAGATTTCCAAGGAGCTGCTTTGTGATGTGTGCATTCCACTCACAGAGTTAAACTTTTCTTCTCATAGAGGATTGGGGAATCCCGTTTGGAGGAAATGCTACCACAGGACATTCGGGAGTATATAGATGACTGTGGTGAAAAAAGAAATATCATCTGGCAAGAAATGGAAAGAAACTTCCTGAGAAACTGCTTTGTGATAGACATGTCTATTCATCTGACATGGATAAAACTTTCTTTCTATTATGCAGTTTTGAAACTATGTCATGGACAGATTCGAGAAGGGATATTTGGGAGCACATTCATGCTTGAGGGGAAATAAGAGATATCCTCAGATAAATACCAGAGAGAAGTTTCTGAGAAACTGCTTTGTGATATGTGCATGCCACTCAGGAAATTATACCTAATTTCTCATAAGGCAGTATTTGAACACTGTTCCTGTAAAACTGAAAAAGTGATATTTTGCAGTGTATTGATGATTACCACGGAAAGTGAAATTTCCTGAAATAAAACCCAGAAAGAAGCATTCCAAAAAAATGCTCTCCGACCTGTGCATTCATTTCAGAGAGGTAAAACTGACACCACGTGGCCCCGTTTGGAAATTCTGTCTTTGAGGAATCTGTGAAGGGATATTAAGTGGCGCCCGGAGGCTTCCGGTGAGAAAGAAAATGTCTTCCAATGAAAACTGCAGAGAAGGTTTCGAAGAAACTGCTTTGTGATGCGTGTATTCATCTTACAGAGTTAAATCATTCTTTGGATTGAGCAGTTCGAAATCACTGTTTCAGTGGAACTTGAGAAAGCACATTTGGGAACGCTTTCAAGAATATGCTGAAAAAGAAAAGCTTTCCATTAAAAACCACAAGGAAACTTTCTGTGAAACTACTCTAGGTCACGTGAAGTTCAGTCGCACTGTTAAGCTTCTGTTTTCATTGTGCAGTATTCTAACACTGTTTTATTTTATTCATCTAAGGAATATTCGGGAGCACGTTAAGGCTTACGGTGAAAGCGGAAACAGCTTCAGATAGATACTGGAGAGATGATTTCTGAGGAGCTGCTTTGTGACGTGTGCATTCCACTCACAGAGTTATACTTTTCTTCTCCTAGAGGATTGGGGAATCCTGTTTGGAGAAAAAACTACCAGGGTACATTCAGGTATATATGGATGGCTATGTTGAAAAAGGAAGTATCCTCAGACAAAAACTATAAAGAAGTTTTGTCTGAAACTGCTTTGTGATAGATATGTCTCTTTATCTCACATAGATAAAACTTTCTATCTGTTACCCAGATTTTCAACTGCATCATGGACGGATTTGTGAAGGGACTTTTGGGAGCACATTCAGGCCTGTGCGGAAATAGGAAATATATTCAGATAAAAACTGGAGAGAAGCTCTCTGAGAAAGAGCATCATGATGAGTGCATTCCTCTCAGGGAGTTATACCTCTTTTCTCTTAAGGCAGTGCTTGAACACTGTTCCTGTAAAACTGAAAAGGTGATATTTTGCAGCCTATTGAAGACTATGGTGAAAAGTGAAATATCCTGACATAAAACCCAGAAAGAAGTGTTCCAGGAAACTGCTCTCTGACCAGTGCATTCATTTCAGAGAGTTCAAGCTTACACTACGTTGCCCAGTTTGGAAACTCTGTCTTTGAGGAATCTGTGAAGGGTTATTAAGTGGCACCCAGAGGCTTGTGGTGAGAAGGAAATGACTTCTGATGACAACTGGAGAGAAGCTTTCGGAGCAACTGATTTGTGATGTGTGTTTTCATCTCATAAAATTAAATCATTCTTTGGAAAGAGCAGTTTGAAATCACTGTTTTTGTGGAACCTGAGAAAGGACATTCGGGAACACTGTGAAGTGTATGCTGAAAAAGCAATACCCACTGATAAAAACCAGAAGGAAACTTTCTGTGAAACTATTCTACATCACGTGAATTCAACTTGCACTATTAAGCTTCTGTTTTCCTTGAGCGATATTTTAACACTGTTTTAGATTAGACAGCTAAGGGGTACTTGGGGGCGCTTTGAGCCTTATGGGGAAAACGGAAATATATTCTGACAGATACTGGAGAGAAGATTTCGGAGGACCAGCTTTGTGACGTGTGCATTCCACTCACAGAGTTAAACTTTTCTTCTCATAGAGTATTGGGGAATCCTATTTGGGAAAAAAACTATCAGGGGACATTCGGAAGTATTTGTAAGACAATGGTGAAAAAAGAAATATCCTCAGACAGAAACTGAAAAGAAGCTTTCTCTAAAACTGCTTTGTGATAGATATCTCTATGCAACTCACATAGATAAAACTTTCTTTCTATTATGCATTTTGGAAACTGTGTCAGGGACAGATTCGCGAAGGGACTTTCGGGAGCACTTTCAGGCTTGCTGGGTAGTAGGAGATATCTTCAGATAAATAATGGAGAGAAGCTTTCCGAGACACTGCTTTGTGATGGGTGCATTCCATCCAGGGAGTTATACCTCTTTTCTCATAACGCAGTGTTTGAACACTGTTTATGTAAAACTGAAAAAGGGATATTTTGCAGCACATTGGAGAGTATGGAGAAAGGTGAAATATCCTAAAATAAAACCCGGAAAGAAGCCTTCCAAGAAATTGATCTCTGACGTGTGCATTCATTTCACAGAATTAAAGCTTACACTCTGTTGCCCAGTTTGGAAACTCTGTCTTTGAATAATCTGTGAAGAGATATTAAGTGGTGCTTGGAGGCTTGTGGTGAGAAAGGAAACGTCTTCCAATGAAAACTGGAGAGAAGCTTTCAGAGCAACTGCTTTGTGATGTGTGTATTCATTTCATAGAGTTAAATCATTCTTGGGATTGAGCAGTTTCAAATCACTGTTTCTTTGGAAACTGAGAAAGGACGTTTGGGAACGCTCTAAAGAATATGCTGAAAAAGAAATACCCTGTGATAAAAACCAGAAGGAAACTTTCTGTGAAACTACTCTACGTCACGTGAATTCCACTCATAGAGTTAAGCTTCTGGATTCATTGAGCAGTATTCTAACACTGTTTAGGTTAGTCAGTTAAACAATATTCAGGAGCACTTTGAGGCTTATGGTGAAAACGGAAATATCTTCAGATAGATACTGGAGAGAAGGCTTCCAAGGAGCTGCTTTGTGACGTGTACATTCCACTCACAGAGTTATACCTTTCTTCTTATAGAGGATTGGGGAATCACGTTTGGAGAAAATGCTACCAGGGTACATTCGGGAGTATATGGACGACTATGGTGAAAAGGAAGTATAATCAGAGAAAAACTGGAAAGCTTTCTGTGAAACTGCTTTGTGATCGATATGTCTACTCATCTCAAATAGATAAAACTTTGTTTCTATTATGCAGTTTTGAAACTGCGTCATGGACGGATTGACGAAGGAACATTCAGGAGAACATTCAGGCCTGGGGGTAAGAGGAAATATCTCCAGATAAAAACAGGAGAGAAGCTTTCTGTGAAAGTGCTCTGTGATGTGTGCATTCCACTCAGGGAGTTATACCTCTTTTCTCATAAAGCAGTGTTGGAACACTGTTCCTGTGTAGCTGAAAAAGTACTATTTTGTAGCGTTTTGAAGACTATGGGGAAAAGTGAAATATCCCAAAATAAAACCAGAAAGAAGCATTCCAGGAAACTGCTCTCTGACGTTTGCAATAATTTCAGAGACTTAAAGCTTACACTACATTGGCCAGTTTGGAAACTCTGTCTTTGAAGAATCTGGGAAGGGATATTTAGCGGCACCGAGAGGCTGGTGGTGAGAAAGTAAACGCCTTTCGATGAAACCTGGAGAGAAGCTTTCACAGCAACTACTTTGAGATATGTGTATTCATCTCATAGAATTAAAACCTTCTTTGTATTGAGCAGTTTTCAAATCACAGTTTCTGTGGAACCTGAGAAAGGAGATTTGGGAACACTCTTAAGAATATGCTGAAAAAGAAAACCCTCCGATAAAAACCAGAAGGAAACTTTCTGTCAAACTGCTCTAGGTTATGTGAATTCCACTCGCATAGTTAAGCTTCTGTATTCATTGAACAGTATTTCAACACTGTTTTAGGTTAGTCAGCTACGAGATAACCGGGAACACTTTAAGGCTTATGGTGAAAACGGAAATATCTTCAGGTAGATACTGGAGAGAAGATTTCCGTGGAGCTGCTTTGTGATGTATGCATTCCACTCACAAATACACTTTTCCTCTATTAGAGGATTGAGAAAAGCCATTTCAATAAAACGCTACCATGGTCATTTGGTAGTATATGGACAGCTATGGTGAAAAAGGAAGTTTCCTGAGACAAAAACTGAACAAGAAGCTTTCAGTGAAACTGTTTTATGATAAATATTTCTATTCATCTCACATTGATGAAACTTTCTTTCATTATGCAGGTTTGAAACTGCGTCATGTACGAATTCACAAATTGACATTCTGAGGCACATTCAGGCCTGTGGGGAAATAGGAAATATCTTCTGATAAATACTGGAGAGAAGCTTTCTGAGAAACTGCTTTTTGATGTGCGCATTCCACTCAGGGATGTATACCTCTTTTCTCATGAGTCAGCGTTTGAACACTGTTCCTGGAAAACGGAAAACGTGACATTTTGCAGCACATTGAAGACTACGACGAATAGTGAAATAACCTGAAATAAAAACCAGAAAGAAGCGTTGCAAGAAACTGCTCTATGACGTGTGCATTCATTTCAGAGAGTTAAAACTTACACTACTTTGTCCAGTTTGGAAACTCTGTCTTTGAGGAATCTGTGAAGGTTTACTAGGTGGTGCCCGGAGGCTCTTGGGGAGAAACGAAACATCTTCTGATGAAAACTGGAGAGAAGCTTTTGGAGCAACTGCTTTGTGATGTGTGTATTCATCTCATAGTGTTAAATTATTCTTTGGATTGAGCAGTTTGAAATCACTGTTTCAGTGGAACCTGAGAAAGGACATTTAGGAACGCTTTCAAGAATATGCTGAAAAAGAAAAATCTTTCATTAAAAACCAGACAGAAACTTTCTGTCAAACTGCTGTAGGTCACGTGAATTCCTCTCATGCAGTTAACCTGTTTTCATTGAGCAGTATTCTAACACTGTTTTAGGTTAGTCAGCTAAGGGATATTCAGGAGCGATTTGAGACTTACTGTGAAAATGGAAATATCTTCAGAGAGACACTGGAGAGAAGATTTTTAAGGAGCTGCTTTGTGACGTGTGCATTTCACTCACAGAGTTATACCTTTCTTCTCATAGAGGATTGGGGGATCCTGTTTGGAGAAAAAGCTTCCAGGGTACATTCAGGAGTATATGGAAGGTTATGGTGAAAAAGGAAGTATCCTCAGACAAAAACTGAAAAGACGCTTTCTCTGAAACTGCTTTGTGACACATATGTCTATGCATCTCACATAGATAAAACTTTCTTTATATTACGCAGTTTGATACTGCATCAAGGACGGATTCGTGGAGGGACTTTCGGGAGCACATTCAGGCCTGTGGGGAAATAGGACATATCTTCAGATAAAAACAATAGAGAAGTTTTCTGACAAAACTGCTTTGTGAAATTTGCTTCCCACTCAAGGAGTTATACATCTTTTCTCAAAAGGCAGTGTTTGAATACTGTTCCTGTAAAACTGACTAAGTGATATTTTGCAGCGCATTGAAGACTATAGAGAAAAGTGAAACATCCTGAAATAAAACCCAGAAAGAAGCGTTCCAAGAAACTACTATCTGACATGTGTATTCATTTCAGAGAGTTAAACTACATTGCCCAGTTTGGAAACTCTGTCTTTGAGGAACCTGTGAAGGGATATTAAGTGGCACCCTGAGGCTTGTGGGGAGAAAGGAAATGTCTTCCGTTGAAAACTGGAGAGAAGCTTTGTGAGCAACTGTTTTGTGATGTGTGTATTCATCTCATAGAAGTAAATCATTATTTGGATTGATCAGATTGAAATCACTGTTTCTGTGGATCCTGAGGAAGGACATTAGGGAACACTCTTCAGAATATGCTGAAAGAGGAGCACTTTGAGGCTTACGATGAAAACAGAAATATGTTCAGACAGATGCTGGAGAGAAGATTTCCGAGGCCCTGCTTTGTCACGTGCGCTTTTCACTCACAGTGTTAAACTTTTCTCCTCATAGAGGATAGGGAAATCCCATTTGGAGAAAAAGCTACCAGGGGCCATACGGGAGTATTTGGACAGCTGCGGTGAAAAAAGAAATATCTTCAGACAAAACCAGGAAAGAAGCTTTGTGTGAATTGCTTTGTGATAGATATGTCTATTAATCTCACATCGATAAAACTTGTTTTCTATTACGCACTTCTGAACATGCGTCATGGGCCTAAATACTGTGGAGACGCTTTCTGAGAACTGCTCTGTGATGGGTGCATTCCACTCAGGAAGTTATACGTCTTTTCTCATAAAGCAGTGTTTGAACACTGTTCCTGTAAAACTGAATATTTATATTTTGCAGTGCATTGAAGACTATGGTGAAAAGTGAAATATCCTGAAATAAAACCCAGAGAGATGTGTTCCAAGAAACTGCTTTCTGACGTGTTCATTCCTTTCAGAGAGTTAGAGCTTACACTATGTTGCACAGTTAGGAAACTCTGTCTTTGAGGAATCTGGGAGGGGATATTTAGTGGCTCTTGAAGGCTTGTGTTGAGAAAGAAAAACGAGTTCTAGTGAAAACTGGAGAGAAGCTTTTGAAGCAATTGCTTTCTGATGTCTGTATTCATGGCACAGAGTTAAATCATTCCTTGGATTGAGCAGATTGAAATCACTGTTTCCGTGGAACCTGAGAAAGGAGATTTGGGAACGCTCTTAAGAATATGCCAAAATAGTAATACCCTCCGATAAAAACCAGAAGTAAACTTCCTTTGAAACTGCTCTAGGTCACGTGGAGTCCACTCGCACAGTTAAGCTTGTGTTTTCATTGAGTACTATTCTAACACTGTTTTAGAATTGTCAGCTAAGGGATACTCGGGAGCCCTTTGAGGCTTGCAGTGAAAACGGAAATCTCTTCAGATAGATACTGGAAAGAAGATTTTCGGGGAGTTGCTTTCTGACGTGTATATTCCACTCACAGAGTTATAACTTTCTTCTCATAGAGGATTTGGGAATCCCGTTTGGAGAAAACGTTACCAGGGAACATTCAGGAATATATGGATGGCTATGGTGAAATATTAAGAATTCACAGAGAAAAAGTGGAAAGAAGCTTTCCCTGAAACTGCTTTGCAATAGATATGTGAATTCTTCTCACATCGATAAAACTATCTTTCTATTACGCAGTTTTGAAACTGCATCATGGACTGATATGCAAAGGGACATTTGGGAGCACATTCAGGCCTGTGAGGAAACAGGAAATATCTCCAGATAAAACTTGGAGAGAAGCTGTCTGAGAAACTGCTTTGTGATCTGTGCATTCCACTCAGTGAGCAATATCTGTTTTCTCATAAGGCAGTGTTTGAACACTGTTTCAGTAAAAATGAAAACTGATACTTTGCGGCACATTGAAGACTACAGCGAAAAGTGAGATATCCGGAAATAAAACCGAGAAGGAAGCGTTCCAAGAAACTGCTCTCTGACGTCGGCATTCATTTCAGAGAATTAAAACTTACACTACGCTGACCAGTTTGGAAACTCTGTCTTAGAGGAATCTGTGAAGGGATATTAAGTGGCACCCGGAGGCTTGTGGTGAGAAAGAAAACGTGTTCCGATGAAAACTGAAAAGAAGCTTTCAGAGCAACTGCTTTCTGATGTCTGTATTCAACTTACAGAGTTAAATCGTTCTTTGCATTGAGCAGTTTGAAATCACTGTTTCTGTGGAACGTGAGAGAGGTCATTTAGGAATGCTTTTAGAATATGCTAAAAAAAGTGATACCATCCAATTAAAAACCAGAAGGAAACTTTCTTTGACATTGCTCTATGTCACGTGAAGTCCACTTGCAGAGTTAAGCTTCTGTTTTCATTGAACACTATTCTAACAATGTTTTAGGATGGACAGCTAAGGGAAACTCGGGAGCCTTTTGAGGCTTACAGTAAATATGGAAATATCTTCAGACAGATACTGTAGAGAAGATTTCCGAGGAGTTGTTCTGTGACTTGTGCATTTCACTCACAGAGTTATACTTTTCTTTCCATAGAGAATAGGGGAATCCCATTTGTAGAAGAAGCTACTAGGAGACATTCGGGACTATATGGATGGCTATGATGAAAAAGGAAATATCCTCAGACGAAAACTGGAAAGAAGCTTTCTGTGAAGCTGCTTTATGATAGATATGTCTATTCATCTCACATGGAAAAACTTTCTTTCTATTATGCAGTTTTGAAACTGCGTCATGGATGGATTCGCGAAGAGACATTTGGGAGCACATTCTGGCCTGTGGGGAAACAGGAAATATCTTCAGATAAAAACTGGAGAGAAGTTATCTGCGAAACTGCTTTGTGATGTGTGCATTCCATTCAGGGAGTTATATCTCTTTTCTACAAGGTAGTGATGGAACACTGTTCCTATGAAAAGGAAAAAGTGATATTTTGCAGTTATTGAAGACGATGATGAAAAGTGAAATATCCTGAAATAAAATTCGGAAAGCAGCATTCAAAGAAACTGCTTTCTGACTTGTGCATTCATTTCAGAGAGTTAAAGCTTACTCTACGCTGTCCAGTTTGGAAACTCTGTCTTTGAGGAATCTCTGAAGGGATATTAAGTGGTTCCCAAAGGCTTGTGTTGAGAAAGAGAAACGTGTTCTGATGAAAACTGGAGGGAGGATTTAGGAGCAACTGCTTTGTCATGTGTGTATTCCTCTCAAAGAGTGAAATCATTCTTGGGATTGAACAGTTTGAAATCACTGTTTCTGTGGAACCTGTGAAAGAACACTTGGGAATGCTCTTAAGAATATGCTGAAAAAGAAATACTCTCTGATAAAACTTGAAGGAATGTTTCTGTGAAACTGCTCTAGGTCACGTGAATTCCACTCTCACAGTTAAGCCTCTATTTTCATTGAGCAGTATTCTAACACTGTTTTAGGTTAGTCAGCTAAGGGATACTCGAGATCACTTTGAGGCTTATGGTGAAAATGGAAATATCTTCAGATATATGCTGGAGAGAAAATTTCTGAGAAGCTCCTTTAGACGTTTGCATTCCACGCAAGGAGTTATACTTTTCTTCTCATAGAGGATTAGGGAATCCTGTTTGGAGAAAAAGCTACCAGGGGACATTCAGGAGTATGTGTACCGCTACGGTGAAGAAGGAAACATCCTAAGACAAAAACTGGAAAGAGGCTTTCTGTGAAACTGCATTGTGATAGATATGTCTATTCATCTCACATAGACAAAACTTTCTTTCTATTATGCAGTTTTGAAACTGCATCATGGACGGATTCTCGAGGGGACTTTGGGGAGCACATGTCAGCTTGTGAAGAAGTAGGAAATATCTTCGGATAAAAACTGGATAGAAGCTTTCTGAGAAACTGCTTTGTGATGTGTGCAGTCCACTCAGGTAGTTATACCTCTTTTCCCATAAGGCAGTATTTGAACACTGTTCCTCTAAAACTGAAAAAGTGATATTTTGCAGCGCATTGAAGACTATGGTGAAAATTGAAATATCCAGAAATGAAATCCAGAGAGAAGTCTTCCAAAAAACTGCTCTCTGACCCGTGCATTCATTTCAGAGAGTTAAAGCTTACACTACATTGCCCAGTTTGGAAACTCTGTCTTTGAGGAATCTGGGAAGGGATATTAAGTGGCGCCAGGAGGCTTGGGGTGTGAAAGAAAACATCCTCTGATTAAAACTGGACAGAAGCTTTTGGAGCTACTGCTTTGTGGTGTGTGTATTCATCTCATGGAGTTAAATCAGACTTTTGATTGAGCAGTTTGAAATCACTGTTTCTGTAGAACCTGAGAAAGGACATTTGGGAACACTCTTAAGAATACGCTCAAAAAGAAAAACCGTCTGATAAATACCAGAAGGAAACTTTCTGTGAAACTGCTCTACATCACGTGAAGTCCACTCGCACAGTTAAGCTTCTGTTTTCATTGAGCAGTATTCTAACTCTGTTTTATTTTAGTCAGCTAAGGGATATTCGGGAGCGCTTTCAGGCTTATGGTGAAAGCGGGAATACCTTCAGATAGATACTGGAGAGAAGATTTCCGAGGAGCTGTTTTGTGACGTGTGCATTCTACTCACAGAGTTTTACTTTTTTACTGATAGAGGATAGGGGAATCCCGTTTGGAGAAAAAACTGTCAGGGGACTTTTGGGACTATATAGATGACTATGGTGAAAAAGGAAGTATCCTCAGGCAAAAACTGGAAAGTATCTTTCTGTGAAACTGCTTTGTAATAGATATGTCTATTCATCTCACAGAGATAAGACTTTCTGTCTCTTACACAGTTTTGAAACTGCATCATGGACGTATTCAAGAAGGGACTTTCGGGAGTACATTAAGGCCTGTGGGGAAATAGCAGATATCTTCAGATAAAAACTGGAGAGAAGCTTTCTGAGAAACTATTTTGTGGTGTGTGTATTCCACTTAGGGAGTTATACCGCTTTTCTCACTAGGCAGTGTTTCAAAACTGGTCTTCTAAAACTGCAAAAGGGATATTTTTCAGTGCATTGAAGACTATGGCGAAAAGTGGAATATCCGGAAATAAAACCCTGAAGGAAGCATTCCAGGAAAATGCTCTCTGACGTATGCATTCATTTCAGATATTTAAGCTTACACTATGTTGCCCAGTTTGGAAACTCTGCCTTTGAGGAATCTGTGAAGGGATATTAAGTGGTGCCCAGATGCTTGTGGTGAGAAAGGAATCGTCTTCCAATGAAAACTGGAGAGAAGCTTTTGAGAAACTGCTTTGTGATGTGTGTATTCATCTTACAGAGTTAAATCATTCTTTGGAATGAGCAGTTTGAAATCACTGTTTCAGTGGAACCTAAGTAAGGACATTTGGGAACGCTTTCAAGAATATGCTGAAAAAGAAAAACCTTCCATTAAAAACCAGAAGGAAACTTTCTGCGAAACTGCTCTAGGTCACGTGAAGTCTACGTGCACAGTTAAGCTTTTGTTTTCATTGCGCAGTTTTCTAACACTGTTTTATTTTAGGCAGCTAAGGGATATTCGGGAGCACTTTGAGGCTTACGGTGAAAGCAGAAATAGCTTCAAATAGATACTGGAGAGGTAGTTTCCAAGGAGCTGCTTTGTGACGTGTGCATTCCACTCACAGAGTTATACTTTTCTTCTCAAAAAGGATTGGAGAATCCCGTTTGGAGAAAAAGCTGCCAGCGGACATTCTGGACTATATGGACGGCTATGGTGAAAAAGGAATATCCTCACACAAAAAATGGAAAGAAGCTTTCTGTGAAACTGCTTTGTAATAGATATGTCTATTCATCTCACATAGAAAAAACTTTCTTTGTGTTACGCAGTTTTGAAATGGCAACATGGATGGAATCGCGAAGGGACATTCAGGAGCACATTCAGACCTGTTGGGAAATAGGATATATCTTCAGATAAAAACTGGAGAGAAGCTTTCTGAGAAACTGCTTTGTGATGAGTGCTTTTGACTCAGGGAGTTATACCTCTTTTCCCCTTAAGGCAGTGTTTGAACACTGTTCCTCTAGAACTTAAAATGTGATATTTTGCAGCACATTGTTGACTACAGTGAAAAGTGACATATCCTGAAACAAAATCCAGGAAGAAGTTTTCCAAGAAACTGGTCTCGGACGTGAGCATTCATTTCAGAGAGATAAAGATTACACTACCTTGCCCCGTTCGGAAACTCTGTCTTCAACGAATCTGGGAAGGAATATTAAGTGGCACCCAGAGAAAGGAAATGTCATCAGATGAAAACTGGAGAGAAGCTTTCGGAGCAGCTGCTTTGTGATGTGTGTGTTCATCTTGTAGAGATAAAGCATTCTTTGGAATGATCCGTTTCAAATCACTGTCTCTGTGAAACTTGAGAAAGGACATTTGGGAACGCTATTAAGAATATGATGAAAATAAATACCCTCCAATAAAAACCAGAAGGAAAGTTTCTGTGAAACTGCTGTAGGTCATGTGAAGTCCACTTGCACAGTTAAGCTTCTGTTTTCTTTAAATGATATTTTAACACTATTTTAGTTTAGTCAGCTAAGGGATACTCGGGAGTGCTTTGAGCCTTAAGGAGAAAAGGGAAATATATTCAGATAGACATTGGAGAGAAGATTTCCTAGGAGCTGTTTTGTGACGTGTCCATTCCACTCACAGAGTTATACTTTTCTTTTCATAGAAGACTGGATAATCCAGTATGGAGAAGACCCTACTAGGGGACATTCGGTAATATTTGGACAGATATGGTGAAAAAGGAAATATCCTCGGACAAAAACTGGAAAGAAGCTTTCTGTGAAACTGCTTTGTGGTAGATATGTCTATTCGTCTCAAATAGATAAAACTTTGTTTCTATAACGAAGTTTTGAGACTGCATCATGCAAGGATTTGCAAAGGGACAATAGGGAGCACATTCAGGACTGTGGGTAATAGGAAATATATTCAGATAAAAATTGGAGTGAAGCTTTCTGAGAAACTGCTTTTCTATGTGTGCATTCCACTTAAGGAGTTGTAACTATTTTCTCATGAGGCAATGTTTGAACACTGTTTCTGTAAAACTGAAAAAGTGATATTTTGCAGCACATTGAAGACTATGCCAAAAAGTGACATATCCTGAAATAAAACAACCCAGAAAGAATCGTAGCAAGAAACTGATCTCTGCCATGTGCATTCATTTCAGAGAGTTAAAGTTCACACTCTGTTGCCCAGTTTGGAATCTCTGTCTTTCAAGGATCTGTGAAGGGACATTTAGTGGCGCTGGGAGGCTTGTGGGGAGAAAGGAAACATATTCCAATGAAAACTGCAAAGAATCATTCGAAGCAACTGCTTTGTGATGTGTGTATTCATCTCATAGACTTAAATCATTCTTTAGATTGTGCAGTTTGAAATCACTGTTTCTGAGGAAACTGAGAAAGTATATATGGGAATGGTCTTAAGAATATGCTGAAAAAGAAATACCCTCTGATAAAAACTACAGGGAAACTTTCTGAGAAACTGCTCTAGGTCATGTGAAATCCACTTGCACAGTAAAGCTTCTGTTTTCATTGGACAGTGTTCTAACACAATTTTAGGTTAATCAGCTAAGGGATACTCGGGAGTGCTTTTAGGCTTATGGTGAAAACGGAAATATCTTCAGATAGATACTGGAGAGAAGATTTCCGAGGAGTTTCTTTGTGACATGTGCATTCCACTCACAGAGTTATACTTTCATTCTCATAAAGGATAGGGGAATCCCTTTTGGAGAGGACGCTACCAGGGGACATTTGGGAGTATGTGGACGGCTATGGTGAAAAAGGAAATATCCTCAGACAAAAACTGGAAAGAAGCTTTCTGTGAAACTGCTTTCTGATAGATATATCTGTTGATCTCACATAGATAAAACTTTCTTTCTATTACACAGTTTTGAATCTGCATCATGGACAGATTTGTGAAGGGACATTCGGGAATACATTCCATCCTGTGGGGAAATAGGAGATATCTTAGGATAAAAACTGAAGAGAAGCTTTCTGACAAACTGTTTTGTGATGTGTGCATTCCATTCAGGGATTTATACCTCTTTTTTCATAAGACAGTGTTTGAACACTCTTCCTGAAAAGCTGAAAATGTGATATTTTGCAGCACATTTAAGACAATGGTGAAAAATGAAATATACTGAAATAAAGCCCAAAAAGAATCGTTCCAAGAAACTGCTCTCTGATGTGTGCATTTATTTCAGAGAATTAAAGCTTACACTACATTGCCCAGTTTCAGATCTCTTTCTTTGAGTAATCTGGGAAGGGATATCAAGTGGCGCCCGGAGGCTTGTGATGAGAAAGGAAACGTCTTCTGATGAAAACTGGAGAGAAACTTTCGGAGCAACTGCTTTGTGATGCGTGCATTCATCTCATACAATTAAATCATTCTTTGTATTGAGCAGTTTGAAATCACTGTTTCTGTGGAACCTGAGAAAGGACATCTGGGAATGCTCTTAAGAACATGCTGAACAAGTAATACCCTCCAATAACAATCAGCAGGAAACTTTCTGTGAAACTGTTCTAGGCACATGAATTCCTCTCCCACAATTAAGGTTCTGTTTTTGTTGACCAGTATTCCAACAGTGTTTTACCTTAATCAGCTAAGGGACACTCGGGAGTGCTTTGAGGCTTATGGTGAAAATGGAAATATCTTCAAATAAATACTGTAGAGACGATTTCTGAAGAGCTGCTTTGTGATGTGTGCATTCCACTCACAGAGTTATACCTTTATTCTCGTAGAGGTTTCGGGAATACAGTTTGGAGAAAACGCTACTGGGGGGCATACGTGAGAATGTAGATAGCTATGGCGAAAAAGGAACTATCCAAAGAAAAACACTGGACAGATGTTTTCTGAGAAACTGCTTTGTGATAGATACGTCTGTTCATCTCACATAGATAAAAGTTTATTTCTGCTACGCAGTCTTGAAGCTGCATCATGGACGGATTCGCGAAGGGACATTCAGGAGCACTTTCAGGCCTGAGGAGAAATAGGGAATATCACCAGATAAAAGCCAGAGAGAAGATTGCTGAGAAACTGCTTTGTGATGTGTGCATTAAAATCAGGGAGTTTTATCTCTTTCCTCATAAGACAGTGTTCCTACACTGTTTCTGTAAAACTGAAAAAATGATATTTTGCTGTTGTAGAAGACTGTGGCAAAAAGTGAAATATCCGGAAATAAAACAGAGAAAGAGGGTTTCCAAGAAACTGCTCTCTGACGTGGGCATTCATTTCAAAGAAGAAAAGCTTACACTACACTGTCCCTTTAGGAAACTCTGTCTTTGAGGAATCTGTGACGGGATAATTAGTGGCGCCCGGAGGCTTGTGGTGAGAAAGGAAACATCTTCTGATGGAAAGTGGAGGAAAGCATTCAGAGTAACGGCTTTGTGATGTGTGTATTCATCTCATAGAGATAAAACATTCTCTGTATTGAGCAGTTTGAAATCACTGTTTCTGTGGAATCTGAGAAAGGACATTAGGGAATGGTCAAAAGAATATGCTGAAAAAGTAATACTCTTCAATAAAAACCACAAGGAAACTTTCTGTGAAACGGCTGTAGGTCATGTGAATTTGACTCGCACAGTTCAGCTTCTGTTTTCATTGAGCAGTATTCTAAGACTCTTTTAGGTTAGTCAGCTAAGGGATACTCAGAAGCGCTTTGATGCTTAAGGTAAAAACGGAAATATCTTCAAATAGATACTGAAGAGAAGATTTTCGAGGAGCTGGTTTGTGGTGCATGCGTTCCACTCACAGAGTTATACCTTTCTTCTCGTAGAATATTGGGGAATCCTGTTTTGAGAAAACGCTACCAGGGGACATTTCGGAGTATATGGATATCTATGGTGAAAAAGGAATATCCTCAGACAAAAACTGGAAAGAAGCTTTCTGTGAATCTACTTTGTGATAGATTTTTCAATTCATCTCATATAGAAAAAACTTTCTTTCTATTATGTAGTTTTGAAACTTCATCACGGATGGATTCTCAAAGTGACATTGGGGAGCACATTAAGCCCTGTGGTGAAATAGGAAATATCTCTAGATAAAAACGGGAAAGAAACTTTCTGAGAAACTATTATGTGATATGGGCATCCCACTCAGAAGGTTATACCTGTTTTCTCATAAAGCAGTGTGTGAACACTGTTCCTGTAAAACAGAAAATGTGATATATTGCAGTGCATTGAAGACTATGGCGAAAAGTGAAATATCCAGGGATACAACGCAGAAAGAAGTGTTCCAAGAAACTGCTCTCCAGTGTGCGCATTCACTTCAGAGAGTTAAAGTTTAGACTACGTTGCCCAGTTGGGAAACTGTTTGAGGAAACTGTGAAGGGATATGAAGTGGTGCTAATAGGCTTGTGGTGAGAAAGGGAATGTCTTCCAATGGAAACTGGAGAAAAGTTTTCAGTGCAACGGCTTTGTGATGTGTAATCTCATAGAATTAAATCATTCTTTAGATTGAGAAGTTTGAAGTCAATTTTGTCTGTAAACTGAGAAAGGACATTAGGGAACACTCTTAAGAATATGCTGAAAAAGAAATACAATCCGATAAAAACCAGGAGGAAATTTTCTGTGAAACTGCTGGAGGTCAAGTGAATTTTGCTCACAGACTTAAACATCTGTTTTCATTGAACAGTATTCTAACACTGTTTAAGGATAGTCAGCTATGACATACTCAGGAGCGCTTTGAGGCTTATGGTGAAAATGGAAATAGCTTCACATAGATACTGAAGAGAAAATTTCCGAGGAGCTGCTTTGGGTTGCGTGTGTTCCACTCACAGTGTTATACCTTTCTTCTCATAAAGGAATGGGGAATGCTGTTTCGAGAAAAAGCTACCAGGGGATATTCGGGAGTATATGGACGTCTATGGTGAAAAAGGAATATCCTCAGACTAAAACGGGAAAGAAGCATTCTGTGAATCTGCTTTGTGACAGATTTTTCAATTCATCTCATATATAAAAAACTTTCTTTCTATTATGTAGTTTTGAAACTTCGTCATGGATGGATTCTTGAAGGGACATTTGGGAACACATTCAGCCCTGTGGGGAAATAGGAAATATCTCCAGATAAAAATTGGAGAGAAACTTTCTGAGAAACTGTTTTGTGATATGTGCATTCCACTCAGAAAATTAAACCTGTTTTCTCATAAAACAGTGTTTGAACACTGTTCCTGTAAAACAGAAAAAGTGATATATTACAGCGCTTTGAAGACTATAGCAAAAAGTGAAATATCCAGAGACAAAACCCAGGAAGAAACGTTCCAAGAAACTGCTCTTCAACGTGTGCATTCACTTCAGATAGTTAAAGCTTAGACTACGTTGCCCACTTAGGAAACTCTGTCTTTGAGGAGTCTGTGAAGGGATATTAAGTGGCGCCAATAGGCTTGTGGTGAGAAAGGGATCATCTTCTGATGGAAACTGTAAAAAAGGTTTCAGAGTGACGGTTTTGTGATATGTGTGTACATCTCATGGATTTAAATCATTCTTTGTAATTAGAAGTTTAAAATCACTGTTGTCTGGAAACTGAGAAAGGACATTTGAGAATGCTCTTAAGAATATGCTGAAAAAGAAATACAATCCGATAAAAACCAGAAAGAAACTGTCTGTGAAACTGCTGTAGGTCAAGAGAATTTCACTCACACAGTTAAACTTCTGTTTTCATTGAGCAGTATTCTAAGACTGTTTTAGGTTTGTCAGCTAAGGGATACTCAGCAGCGCTTTAAGGCTTACAGTGAAAATGGAAATATCTTCAGATAGATACTGGAGAGAAGATTTCCAAGGATCTTCTTTGTGATGTGTGCATTCCACTCACAGAGTTAAAAACTGGAAAGAGGTTTTCTGAGAAACTGCTTTGTGATACATATGTATGTTCATCTCACATAGATAAAAGTTTAATTCTGCTACGCAGTTTTGAAGCTACATCATGGATGGATTTGTGAAGGGACATTTGGGAGCACATTCAGGCCTGTGGGGAAATAGGAAATATCTTCAGATAAAAACCGGAGAGAAGCTTGCTGAGAAACTGCTTTGTGCTCTGTGCATTCCACTCAGGGAGTTATACCTCTTTCCTCATAAGGCAGTGTTACAACACAATTTCTGTAAAACTGAAAAAGTGATATTTTGCAGTTATTGAAGACTATAGTTAAAAGTGAAATATCCGGAAATAAAACACAGAAAGGCGCATTCCAAGAAACTGCTCTCTGACATGTGCATTCATTTCAGAGACTCAAAGCTTACACTACCTTGCCCAGTTTGAAAACTCTGTCTTGGAGGAATCTGTGAAGGGATATTTAGTGGCAACTGGAGGCTTGTGGTGTGAAAAGAAATGTCTTCTGATGGAAAGTGGAGGAAAGCATTGAGAGTAACGGCTTTTTGATGGGTGAATTCATCTCACAGAGATAAATCATTCTTTGGATTGAGCAGTTTGAAATCACTGTTTCTGTGGAACCTGAGAAAGGACATTTTGGAATGCTCTTAACAATATGCTGAAAAAGTAATACTCTCCAATAAAAACCAGAAGGAAACTCTGTGTGAAACTGTTGTAGGTCAAGTGACTTTCACTCATACAGTTAAACTTCTGTACTCATTGAGCAGTATTCTAAGACTCTTTTAGGTTAGTCAGCTAAGGGATACTCAGGAGCACTTTGAGGCTTGCAGTGAAAACGGAAATATCTTCAGATAGGTACTGGAGAGAAAATTTCCGAGGAGCTGTTTTGTGACGTGTGCATTCTACTCACAGAGTTAAAACATTCTTCTCATAGAGGATTGGGAAATCCCGTTTGGAGAAAACGCTACCAGGGGACATTCCGAAGTATATGCATGCCTATGTTGAAAAAGGAAATATCCTGAGACAAAAACTGGAAAGAAGCATTCTCTGAATCAGCTTTGTGATAGATATGTCTATTCATCTCACATAGAAAAATCTTTCTTTCTATTACACAGTTTTGAAACTGCATCAAGGATGAATTTGCGAAGAAACATTTGGGAACACATTCAGACCTGGGGGAAAATGAGAAATATCTCCAGATACAAAATGGAAAGAAGCTTTCTGAGAAACTGTTTTGTGATGTGTGCATTCCACTCAGGGAGTTATACCTCTTTTCTCATAAGACAGTGTTTGAACACTGTTCCTGTATAATTGAAAAAGTGATATTTTGCGACGCAATGAAGACTATGGCAAAGAGTGTCATATCAGGAAATAAAACCCTGAATGAAACATTTCAAGAAACTGCTCTCTGACGTGTGCATTCATTTCAGAGAGTCAAAGCTTACTCTACGTTTCCCAGTTTGGAAATTCTGTCTTGGAGAAATCTCTGTAGGGATATTAAGTGTCCCCCGGAGGCTTGTGTTGAGAAAGGAAACATCTTCCATTGAAAACTGGAGAGAAGCCATGGAAGAAACTGCTTTGTGATGTGTGTAATCATCTCCTAAAGTTAAATCTTTCTGTGGATTGAACAGTTTGAAGTCAATGTTTCTGTGGAACCTGAGAAAGGACATTTGGGAACGTTCTTAAGAATATGCTGAAAAAGTAATACCCTTCTATAACAATCAGGAGGAAACTTTCTCTGAAACTGTTCCTTGTCACGTGGATTCCACTCGCACATTCAAGCTTCTGTTTTCATTGAGCAGTATCCTAACACTGTTTTAGTTTAGTCAGTGAAGGGACACTTGGGAGCACTTTGAGGCTTAGGGTGAAAATTGAAATATCTTCAGATAGATACTGTAGAGAAGACTTCTGAAGAACTGCTTTGTGGCGTGTGCATTCCACTCACAGAGTTCTACCTTTATTCTCATAGAGGATTCGGGAATCTGGTTTAGAGAAAATGCTATTGGGGAACATACAGGAGTATGTAGATGGCTATGGTGAAAAAGGAAGTATTCTCAGACAAAAACTGGAAAGCGGTTTTCTGAGAAACTGCTTTGTGATACATATGTCTGTTCATCTCACATAGATAAAAGTTTAATTCTGCTACGCAGTTTTGTAGCTGCATCATGGACGGATTCACGAAGGGACATTCTGGAGCACATTCAGGCCTGTGAGGAAATAGGAAATATCTCCATATAAAAAGATGGAGAGGAGCTTGCTGAGAAACTGCTTTGTGGTGTGTGCATTCCATTCAGGGAGTTATACCTCTTTTCTCATAAGGCAGTGTTCCAACACTGTTTCTGTAAAACTGAAAAAGTGATATTTTGCAGTTATTGAAGACTATGGTGAAAAGTGAAATATCTGGAAATAACAAACAGAAAGAAGCTTTCCAAGAAACTGCTCTCTTACGTGTGTATTCATTTCAAACAGAGAAAGCTTACACTACATCGCCCGGTCATAAACTCTGTCTTTGAGTTATCTGTGAAGGGATATTTACTGGCCCCCGGAGGCTTGAGGTGAGAAAGGAAAGGTCTTCTGATGGAAAGTGAGAAAAGCATTCAGAGTAACGGTTTTGTGATATGTGCATTCATCTCATAGAGTTAAATCATTCTTTGAGCATTATGAAATCACTGTTTCTGTGGAACCTGAGAAAGGATATTTTGGAACACTCTTAAGAATATGCTGAAAAAGAAATACTCTCTGTTAAAAACCAGAAGGAAAGATTCTGTGAAACTGCTCTGGGTCACGTGAAGTCCACTCACACAGTTAAGCTTCTGTTTTCATTGAGCAGTATTCCAACACTGTTTCAGGTTAGTCAGCTAAGGTATACTCTGGAGCACTTTGAGGCACACGGTGAAAATGGAAATACTTTCAGATAGATACTGGAGAGAGGATTTCCGAGGAACTGTTTTGTGACGTGTCCATTCCACACACAGATTTATACTTTTCATCTCATAGAGGATTTGCGAACCCCATTTGGAGAAAAAGCTAACAGGGCACATTCGGGACTATATGGATGGCTATGGAGAAAAAGGAAATATACTCAGACAAAAACTGGAGAAAAGCTTTTTGTGAATCTGCTTTGTGATGGATATGTCTGTTCATCTCACATAGGTAAAACTTTCTTTCTGTTACACACTTTTGAAATTGCATCATGGACGAATTCGTGAAGGGATGTTCGGGAGCACATTCAGGCCCTGTGGTACAATAGGAGATACCTTCAGATGAAAACTGGAGAGAAACTTTCTGAGCAACTGGTTTGTGATGTGTGTATTCCCCTCAGGGATTTATACCTCTTTACTGTTAAGTCAGTGTTTGAACACTGTTCCTGTAAAACGGAAAAGTTGATAATTTGTAGCGCATTGAAGTCAATGGCAAAAAGTGAAATATCCTGAAATAAAATCCGAAAGCGGCATTCCAAGAAACTGTTTTCTGACGTGTGCATTCATTTCAGAGAGTTAAAGTTTACACTACGTTTCCAGTTTGGAAACTCTGTCTTAGAGGAATCTGTGAAGGGATATTAAGTGGCGACGGAAGGCTTGTGTTGAGAAAGAAAAACGTGTTCCGATGAAAACTGGAGAGAAGCTTTTGAAGCCATTGCTTTCTGATGTCTGTATTCATGTCACAGAGTTAAATCATTCTTTGGATTGAGCAGTTCGAAGTCACTGTTTCCGTGTAAACTGAGAGAGGCCATTTGGAAATGCTATTAAGAATATGCTGAAAAAGTAATACCCTCTGATAAAAACCAGAAGTAAACTTTCTCTGAAACTGCTGTAGGTCACATGGAGTCCACTAGCATAGTTAACCTTGTGTTTTCACTGAGCACTATTCTAACACTCTTTTAGCATAGTCCACTAAGGGATACTCCGGAGCCCTTTGAGGCTTACGGTGAAAATTGAAATCTCTTCAGATAGATAATGGAGAGAAGTTTTCCGGGGAGCTGTTTTCTGACGTGTGCATTCCACTCACCGAGTTATACCTCTCTTCTCATAGAGGATTTGGGCATCCCGTTTGGAGAAAACGTTATCAGGGGACATTCAGGAATACATGGATGGCTATGGTGAAATATTAAGAATTCACAGAGAAAAACTGGAAGGAAGCTTTCCCTGAAACTGCTTTGCAATAGATATGTCTATTCATCTCACATAGATAAAACTATCTTTCTGTTACGCAGTTTTGAAACTGCGTCATGGACTGATACGCCAAGGGACATTTGGGAGCACATTCAGACCTGTGAGGAAAGAGGAAATATCTCCAGATAAAAACTGGAGAGAAGCTTTCTGAGAAACTGTTTGGTGATGTGTGCATTCTACTCAGTGAGCAATACCTGTTTTCTCATAAGGCAGCATTTGAACACTGTTTCAGTAAAACTGAAAAGTGATACTTTGCGGCGCATTGAAGACTGCAGCGAAAAGTGAGATATCTGGAAATAAAACCCAGAAGGAAGCGTTCCAAGAAACTGCTCTCTGATGTATGCATTCATTTCAGAGAATTAAAACTTACACTACGTTGCCCAGTTGGGAAACTCTGTCTTTGAGGAATCTGTGAAGGGATATTAAGTGGCACCCGGAGGCTTGTGGTGAGAAAGAAAACGTGTTCTGAGGAAAACTGAAGAGAAGCTTTCAGAGCAATTGCTTGGTGATGTCTGTATTCAACTCACAGAGTTAAATCGTTCTTTGCATTGAACAGTTTGAAATCTGTTTCTGTGGAACGTGAGAAAGGTCATTTAGGAACGCGTTTAAGAATATGTTGAAAAAGTAATACCTTTTGATAAAAACCAGAAGGAAACTTTCTTTGACATAGCTCTAGGTCATGTGAAGTCCACTCACACAGTTATGCTTCTGTTTTCTTAGAACACTATTCTAACAGTGTTTTAGGATAGACAGCTAAGTGAAACTTGGGAGGCTTTTGAGGCTTACAGTAAATATGGAAATATCTTCAGATAGATACTGGAGAGAAGATTTCCGAGGAGTTGCTCTGTGACGTGTGCATGCCACTCACAGAGTTATACTTTTCTTTCCATAGAGGATTGGGGAATAACTTTCGTAGAAGAAGCAACTAGGAGACATTCGGGACTATATGGATGTCTAAGATGAAATAAGAAATATCCCCAGACGAAAACCGGAAAGAAGCTTTCTGTGAAACTGCTTTATGATAGATATGTCTATTCATTTCACATGGAAAAAAATTTCTTACTTTTATGCAGTTTTGAAACTGCGTCATGGATGGATTCTTGAAGGGACATTCCGGAGCTCATTCAGGCCTGTGGGGAAACAGGAAATATCTTCAGATAAAAACTGGAGAGAAGTTAGCTGTGAAACTGCTTTGCGATGTGTGCGTTGCATTCAGGGAGTTATACCTCTTTTCTCACAAGGCAGTGAATGAACACTGTTCCTGTGATATTGGAAAAGTGATATTTCGCAGTGCATTGAAGACTATGGCGAAAAGTGAAATATCCTGAAATAAAACCCAGAAAGAAGCATTCAAAGAAACTGCTTTCCCACGTGTGCATTCATTTCAGAGAGTTAAAGCTTACACTACGTTGGCCTGTTTGGAAACTGTGTCTTTGAGGAATCTCTGAAGGGATATTAAGTGGCGCCCAGAGGGTTGTGGTGAGAGAGGACACATCTTCCGATGAAAACTGGAGAGAAGTTTTTGGAGCACCTCCTTTGTAATGTGTGTATTCATCTCATAGAGTTAAATCATTTTTTGGATTGAGCCGTTTGAAATTACTGTTTCTGTGGAAGCGTAGAAAGGACATTTGCGAATGCTATTAAGAATATGCTGAAAAAGAAATACTCTCCAATAAAAACCAGAAGGAAACTTTCTGTGAAACTGCTCTTGGTCACGTGAAGTCCACTTGCACAGTTAAGCTTCTGTTTTCATTGATCAGTATTATAACTCTGTTTCAGGTTAGTCAGCTAAGGGATACTTGGGAACACTTTGAAGCTTACGGTGTAAATGAAAATACTTTCAGATTGATACTGGAGAGAGGATTTCCGAGGAGCTGCTTTGTGACTTGTCCATTCCACTCACAGAGTTATACTTTTCTTCTCACAGAGCATTTGCAAATCCCGTTTGGAGAAAAAGCTACCAGGGGACATTTGGGATTATATGTATGTCTATGGTGAAAAAGAAAATATACTGAGACAAAAACTGGAAAGAAGCTTTCTGTGAATCTGCTTCATGATGTATATGACTATTCATTTCTCATAGGTAAAATTTTCTTTCTCTTACACAATTTTGAAACTGCATCATAGACAGATTCACGAAGGGACGTTCTGGAGCACATACAGGGCTGTGGAAAAATAGGAAATACCTTCAGGTAAAACTGGAGAGAAGCTTTCTGAGCAACTGCTTTGTGAACATGCATACTCCTCAGGTGTTTATACCTCTTTTCTCATAAGGCAGTGTTTGAACACCGTTACTGTAAAACGGAAAATGTGATATTTTGTAGCGCATTGAAGTCAATGGCAAAAAATGAAATAACCTGAAATAAACCTCGGAGAGCAGCATCCCAAGAAACTGCTTTCTGACTTCTGCATTCATTTCGGAGAGTTAATGCTTACACTACGCTGTCCAGTTTGGAAACTCTGTCTTTGAGGAATCTGTGAAGAGATACTAAGTGATTTCCAAAGGCTTCTGTTGAGAAAGAAAAACGTGTTCTGATGAAAACTGGAGAGAGGATTTTGGAGCAAATGCTTTGTGATATGTGTATTCATCTCACAGAGTTACAGCTTTCCTCACAAGAAGCCTTTCACTAAGACGGTTCTTGAGAAATTTGCAAAGTGATCTTTGGAAGCCAATGGAGGGATACAGTGAAAAACAAAATATCCTCAGATAAAAACTGGAAAGAAGCTTTCTGAGAAACTGCACTGTGTTCTGTTAATTGATCTCACAGAGTTACAGCTTTTGCCTCAAGAAGCCGTTCACTAAGACTGCTCTTGTGGCATTTGCAAAGTGATATTTGGAAGCCGTTAGAGGGCTACGGTGAAAAAGAAAATATCCTCATTTAAAAACTGTAAAGAAGCTTTCTGAGAAACTGTTTTGTGCTGTGTGACTTCCACTCACGGAGTTACAGATGTATTTCATGGTGCCGTTTGTTAGCCTTATTTCTGTGGAATCTGAGAACTGATATTTCGTATCCCTTTAAAGACGATAGGACCAAAGGAAATATCCTTCGATAAAAATGAGACAGAAACTTTCTGAGAAACTTCTATGTGATCTGTGAATTCATCTCACAGAGTAACAGATTTCGCCTGCAGAAGCCTTTCGCTAAGACTATTCTTGTGGAATTCGCAAAGTGATATTTGGAAACCCATGGAGGGCTACCATGAAAAAGAATATATCATAATTAAAAACTGGAAGGAAGCTTTCTGAGAAACTGCTTTGTGTTCTGATAATTCATCTCACAGAGTTACAGATTTCACCTCAAGAAGCCGTTCACTAAGACTGTTCTTGTGGAATATGCAAAGTTATATTTGGAAGCGCAGAGATGGCTATAGTGAAAAAGAAAATATCCACAGATAAAAACGGGGAAGAAGCTTTCTGAGAAACTTCTTTGTGCTGTGTGACTTCCACTCACTGAGTTACAGATGTATTTCATGGTGCTGTTTGCTAGCCTTATTTCTATGGAATCTGAGAACTGATATTTCGGATCCCTTTGGAGACGATAGGGCCAAAGGAAATATTCTTTGATAAATATGAGACAGAAACTTTCTGAAAAACTTCTTTGTGAACTGTGAATTCGTATCACAGAGTAACAGCTTTCCCCTGCAGAATCCATTCGTTAAGAGTGTTCTTGTGGAATTTGCAAAGTGATATTTGGAAGCCCATGGAGGGCTACCTTGAAAAAGAATATATCCTCAGATAAAAACTGGAAAGAAGCTTTATGAGAAACTACTTTGTGTTCTGTTAATTCATCTCACAGAGTTACAACTTTCCCCTCAAGAAGCCGTTCGCTAAGACTGTTCTTGTGGAATTTGCAAAGTGATATTTGGAAGGCCAAAGAGGGTTATGGTGAAAAAGGAAATATCCTCAGATAAATCCTGGAAAGAAGCTTTCTGAGAAACTTCTTTGTGCTGTGTGACTTCCACTCACTGAGTTACAGCTTTATTTCGTGGAACTGTTTGCTAGCCTTATTTCTGTGGAATTTGAGAATCAATACTTCAGATCCCTTTGGAGACAAGAGGGCCAAAGGAAATACCCTCCGATAAAAATGAGAAAGAAGCTTTCTGAAAAAATTCTCTGTGATCTGTGAATTCATCCCACAGAGTTGCAGCTTTCAGCTCAGAAGCCTTTCACTAAGACTGTTCTTCTGGAATTTGCAAAGTAATATTTGGAAGCCCATAGAGGGCTATGGTGAAAAAGAAAATATCCTCATATGAAAACTGGAAAGAAGCTTTCTGAGAAACTGCTTTGTGATGTGTGACTTCCATTCACTAAGTTACCGCTGTATTTAGTGGAGCTCTTTGCTAGCCTTATTTCTGTGGAATCTGAGAACTGATATTTCCGATCCCTTTGAAGACTATAGGACCAAAGGAAATATCCTCCAATAAAAATGAGGAAGAAGCTTTCTGAGAAACTTCTTTGTGATCTGTGAATTCATCTCACAGAATTACAGCTTTCCCCTCAAGAAGCCTTTCGCTAAGACTGTTCTTGTGGATTTTGCAAAGTGATATTTGGAAGCCCATGGAGGGCTGTGGTGAAAAAGAAAATATCCTTAAATAAAAACTGGAAAGAAGCTTTCTGAGAAACTGTTTTGTGTTCTGTTAATTCATCTCACACAGTTACAGCTTACCCCTCAAGAAACCGTTCGCTAAGACTGTTCTTGTGGAATTTTAAAAATGATATTTGGAAGCCCATAGAGGGCTATGGTGAAAAAGAAAATATCCTGAGATAAAAACTGCAAAGAAGCTTTCTGAGAAACTGTTTTATGATGTGTGACTTCCACTCACTGAGTTTCAGCGGTATTTCGTGGAGCTGTTTGCTAGTCTTATTTCTGTGGAATCTTAGAACTGATATTTCAGATCCCTTTGAAGACTATAGGACAAAGGAAATATCCTCCGATGAATATGAGAAAGAAGTTTTCTGAGAAACTTCTTTGTGATCTTTGAATTCATGTTACAGTTTTCCACTCAAGAAGCCTTTTGCTAAGACTGTTCTTGTGGAATTTGCAAAGTGATATTTGGAAGCCCATGGAGGGCTATGGTGAAAAAGAAAATATCCTCATATGAAAACTGGAAAGAAGCTTTCTGAGAAACTGCTTTGTGATGTGTGACTTCCATTCACTAAGTTACCGCTGTATTTAGTGGAGCTCTTTGCTAGCCTTATTTCTGTGGAATCTGAGAATTGATATTTCCGATCCCTTTGAAGACTATAGGACCAAAGGAAATATCCTTCAATAAAAATGAGGAAGAAGCTTTCTGAGAAACTTCTTTGTGATCTGTGAATTCATCTCACAGAATTACAGCTTTCCCCTCAAGAAGCCTTTCGCTAAGACTGTTCTTGTGGGCCGGGCGCGGTGGCTCAAGCCTGTAATCCCAGCACTTTGGGAGGCCGAGACGGGCGGATCACGAGGTCAGGAGATCGAGACCATCCTGGCTAACACAGTGAAACCCCGTCTCTACTAAAAACACAAAAAACTAGCCAGGCGAGGTGGCGGGCGCCTGTAGTCCCCGCTACTCGGGAGGCTGAGGCAGGAGAATGGCGTAAACCCGGGAGGCGGAGCTGGCATTGACTGAGATCCGGCCACTGCACTCCAGCCCGGTGACAGAGGAAGACTCCGTCTCAAAAAAAATAAAAAAATAAATAAATAAAGACTGTTCTTGTGGATTTTGCAAAGTGATATTTGGAAGCCCATGGAGGACTGTGGTGAAAAAGAAAATATCCTTAAATAAAAACTGGAAAGAAGCTTTCTGAGAAACTGTTTTCTGTTCTGTTAATTCATCTCACACAGTTACAGCTTACCCCTCAAGAAACCGTTTGCTAAGACTGTTCTTGTGGAATTTTAAAAATGATATTTGCATATAAACAGAACCAAAGACAAGAACCACATCATTATCTCAATAGATGCAGAAAAGGCTTTTGACAAAATTCAACAGCCCTTCATGCTAAAAACGCTCAATAAATTCGGTATTGATGGAACGTACCTCAAAATAATAAGACCTATTTATGACAAACCCACAGCCAATATCATACTGAATGGGCAAAAACTGGAAAAATTCCCTTTGAAAACTGGCACAAGACAGGGATGCCCTCTCTCACCACTCCTATTCAACATAGTGTTGGAAGTTCTGGCTAGGGCAAACAGGCAAGAGAAAGAAATCAAGAGGATTCAGTTAGGAAAAGAAGAAGTCAAATTGTCCCTGTTTGCAGACGACATGATTGTATATTTAGAAAACCCCATTGTCTCAGCCCAAAATCTCCTTAAGCTGATAAGCAACTTCAGAAAAGTCTCAGGATACAAAATTAATGTGCAAAAATCACAAGCATTCTTATACACCAGTGACAGTCAAACAGAGAGCCAAATCAGGAATGAACTTCCATTCACAATTGCTTCAAAGAGAATAAAATACCTAGGAATCCAACTTACAAGGATGTAAAGGACCTCTTCAAGGAGAACTACAAACCACTGCTCAGTGAAATAAAAGAGGACACAAACAAATGGAAGAACATACCATGCTCATGGATAGGAAGAATCAATATCGTGAAAATGGCCATACTGCCCAAGGTAATTTATAGATTCAATGCCATCCCCATCAAGCTACCAATGAGCTTCTTCACAGAATTGGAAAAAACTGCTTTAAAGTTCATATGGAACCAAAAAAGAGGCCGCATCTCCAAGACAATCCTAAGTCAAAAGAACAAAGCTGGAGGCATCACGCTACCTGACTTCAAACTATACTACAAGGCTACAGTAACCAAAACAGCATGGTACTGGTACCAAAACAGAGATATAGACCAATGGAACAGAACAGAGTCCTCAGAAATAATACCACACATCTACAGCCATCTGATCTTTGACAAACCTGAGAGAAACAAGAAATGGGGAAAGGATTCCCTTTTTAATAAATGGTGCTGGGAAAATTGGCTAGCCATAAGTAGAAAGCTGAAACTGGATCCTTTCCTTACTCCTTATACGAAAATTAATTCAAGATGGATTAGAGACTTAAATGTTAGACCTAATACCATAAAAATCCTAGAGGAAAACCTAGGTAGTACCATTCAGGACATAGGCATGGGCAAAGACTTCATGTCTAAAACACCAAAAGCAACAGCAGCAAAAGCCAAAATTGACAAATGGGATCTCATTAAACTAAAGAGCTTCTGCACAGCAAAGGAAACTACCATCAGAGTGAACAGGCAACCTATAGAATGGGAGAAAATTTTTGCAATCTACTCATCTGACAAAGGGCAAATATCCAGAACCTACAAAGAACTCAAACGAATTTACAAGAAAAAAACAAACAACCCCATCAAAAAGTGGGCAAAGGATATGAACAGAAATTTCTCAAAAGAAGACATTCATACAGCCAACAGACACATGAAAAAATGGTCATCATCACTAGCAATCAGACTCAAACAAATTTACAAGAAAAAAACAAACAACCCCATCAAAAAGTGGGCAAAGGATATGAACAGACATTTCTCAAAAGAAGACATTCATACAGCCAACAGACACATGAAAAAATGGTCATCATCACTAGCAATCAGAGAAATGCAAATCAAAACCACAATGAGATACCATCTCATACCAGTTAGAATGGCGATCATTCAAAAGTCAGGAAACAACAGGTGCTGGAGAGGATGTGGAGAAATAGGAACACTTTTACACTGTTGGTGGGATTGTAAACTAGTTCAACCATTATGGAAAACAGTATGGCGATTCCTCAAGGACCTAGAACTGGATGTACCATATGACCCAGCCATCCCATTACTAGGTATATACCCAAAGGATTATAAATTATGCTGCTATAAAGACACATGCACACGTATGTTTATTGCAGCACTATTCACAATAGCAAAGACTTGGAATCAACCCAAATGTCCATCAGTGACAGATTGGATTGAGAAAATGTGGCACATATACACCATGGAATACTATGCAGCCATAAAAAAGGATGAGTTTGTGTCCTTTGTAGGGACATGGATGCAGCTGGAAACCATCATTCTTAGCAAACTATCACAAGAACGGAAAACCAAACACCGCATGTTCTCACTCATAGGCGGGAACTGAACAATGAGATCACTTGGACTCGGGAAGGGGAACATCACACACCAGGGCCTATCATGGGGAGGGGGGAGGGGGGAGGGATTGCATTGGGAGTTATACCTGATGTAAATGACGAGTTGATGGGTGCAGCACACCAACATGGCACAAGTATACATATGTAGCAAACCTGCACGTTGTGCACATGTACCCTACAACTTGAAGTTTAATAATAATAAATAAATTTTTTAAAAAAATGATATTTAGAAGCCCATAGAGGGCTATGGTGAAAAAGAAAATATCCTGAGATAAAAACTGCAAAGAAGCTTTCTGAGAAACTGTTTTATGATGTGTGACTTCCACTCACTGAGTTACAGCTGTATTTCGTGGAGCTGTTTGCTAGCCTTATTTCTGTGGAATCTTAGAACTGATATTTCAGATCCCTTTGAAGACTATAGGACAAAGGAAATATCCTCCGATGAAAATGAGAAAGAAGTTTTCTGAGAAACTTCTTTGTGATCTTTGAATTCATGTTACAGTTTTCCACTCAAGAAGCCTTTTGCTAAGACTGTTCTTGTGGAATTTGCAAAGTGATATTTGGAAGCCCATGGAGGGCTATAGTGAAAAAGCAAATATATTCAGATAAAAACTGGAAAGAAGCTGTATGAGAAACTGCTTTCTGATGTGTGACTTCCACTCAATGAGCTACAGCTGTATTTCATGGAGCTCTTTGCTAGCCTTATTTCTGTGGAATCTGAGAACTGATATTTCGGATCCCTTTGAAGACTATAGGGCCAAAGGAAATATCCTGCGATAAAAAAGAGCAAGAAGCTTTCTGAGTAACTTCTCTGTCATCTGTGAAATCATTTCACAGAGTTACAGCTTTCCCCTCAAGAAGCCGTTCAGTAGGACTGTTCTTGTGGAATTTTCAAAGTGATGTTTGGAAGACCATAGAGGGCTATGGTGAAAAAGAAAATATCCTGAGATAAAAACTGGAAAGAAGCTTTCTGAGAAACGGCTTTGTGTTCTGTTAATTCATCTCACAGAGTTACAGCTTTCCCCTCAAGAATGCGTTCGCTAAGACTGTTCTTGTGGAATTCGCAAAGTGGTATCTGAAACCCCAAAGAGGGCTATGGTGAAAAGAGAATATCTTCAGATAAAAACTAGAAGGAAGCTTTCTGAGAAACTGCTTTATGATGCGGAACTTGCATTCACTGAGTTACAGCTGTTTTTCATGGAGCTGTTTGTTAGTCTTATTTCTGTTTAATTTGAAAACTGATACTTCGGATCCCTTTGAAGACTATAGGGCCAAAGGAAATATCCTCTGATAAAAATGAGAAAGAAGCTTCTGAAAAAATTCTTTGTGATCTGTGAATTCATCTCACAGAATTGCAGCTTTCCGCTGAAGAAGTCTTTCGCTAAGACTGTTCTTGTGGAATTTGCAAAGTGATATTTGGTAGCCCCTACAGGACTATGGTGAAAAAGAAAATAACCTCTGATGAAAATTGGAAAGAAGCTTTCTGAGAAACTGCTTTGTGATGTGTGACTTCCATTCACTAAGTTAGAGCTGTATTTAGTGGAGCTCTTTGCTAACCTTATTTCTGTGGAATCTGAGAACTGATATGTCGGATCCATTTGAAGACTATAGGGCCAAAGGAAATATCCTCCAATAAAAATGAGAAAGAAGCCTTAAGAGAAACTTCTTTGTGATCTGTGAATTCATCTCACAGAGTTACAGCTTTCCTCTCAAGAAGCCTTTCGCTAAGACTGTTCTTGTGGAATTTGCAAAGTGATATTTGGAAGCCCATGAATTTCTATGGTGAAAAAGAAAAAATCCTCAGATAAATACTGGAAAGAGCATTCGGAGACACTGCTTTGTGTTCTGTTAATTCGTCTCACAGAGTTACAGCATTCCTCTCAAGAAACCATTCGCTAAGACTGCTCTTGTGGAATTTGCAAAGTGATATTTGGATGCCCATAGTGGGTTATGGTGAAAAAGAAAATATCCTCAGATAAAAACTGCAAAGAATCTTTCAGAGAAACTGCTTTGTGATGTGTGACTTCCACTTCCTGAGTTACAGCTGTATTTCATGGAGCGCATTCTAGCCTTATTTCTGTGGAATCTGAGAGCTGATATTTCGGATTCCTTTGAAGACTATAGGGCCAAAGGAAATATCCTCTGATAAAAATGAGAAAAAAGCTACTTGAGAAAATTCTTTGTGATCTGTGAATACATCTCACAGAGTTACAGCCTTCCCCTCCACAAGACTTTCGCTAATACTGTTGTTGTGGAATTTACTAAATGATATTTGGTAGCCCATGGAGTGTTATGGTGAAAAAGAAAATATCCTCAGATAAAAAGTGAAAAGAAACTTTCTGAGAAAATGGTTTGTGATGTGTGACTTCCACTCACTGAGTAACTGCTGTATTTCTTGGAGTTTTTTGGTAGCCTTATTTCTGTGAAATCTGAGAACTGATATTTCGGATCCCTTTGAAGACTATAGGACCAAAGGAAATATCCTCCAAAAAAAATGAGAAAGAATCTTTCTGAGAAACTTCTTTGTGTTCTATGTGTTCATCTCACAGAGTAACAGCTTTGATCTTAAGAAGCTATTCGGTAAGACTGTTCTTATGGAATTTGCAAAGTGATATTTGGAAGCACATGCAGGGCTATAGTGAAAAAGGAAATATCCTCAGATAAAAACTGAAAAGAAGCTTTCTGAGAAACTACTTAGTGTTCTGTTAAATCATTTCACAGAGTTACAGCTTTTCCCTCAAGAAACCCGTCGCTAAGACTGTTCTTGTGGAATTTGCAAAGTGATATTTGGAAGCCCATAGAGGGCTATTTTGAAAAAGAAAATATTGTCAGATAAAACCTGGAAAGAAGCTTTCTGAGAAACTGCTTTGTGATGTGTGACTTCCACTGACTGAATTACAGCTGTATTTCATGGACCTGTTTACTAGCCTTATTTCTGTGGAATCTGAGAAATGATATTTCGGATCTCTTTGAAGACTATAGGGCCAAAGGAAATATCCTCTGATAAAAATGAGAAAAAAGCTTTCTGAGAAACTTCTTTGTGATCTGTGAAATCATCTTAAAGAGTTACAGCTTTCCCATCAAGAAACCTTTCGCTAAGACTGTTCCTGTGGAATTTGCAAAGTGATATTTGGAAGCCCATGGAGGGCTATGGGGAAAAAGAAAATATCCTCAGATAAAAACTGGAAAGAAGCTTTCTGAGAAACGGCTTTGTGTTCTGTGAATTCATCTCACAGAGTTACAGCTTTCCCTTCAAAAAGCCTTTCGCTAACTGTTCTTGTGGAATTTGCAAAGTGATATTTGGAAGCCCAGAGAGGGCTATGGTAAAAAAGAAAATATCCTCAGATAAAAACTGGAAAGTAGTTTTCTGAGTAAATGCTTTGTGATGTGTGACTTCCGCTTACTGAGTTATAGCTGTATTTCGTGGAGCTGTTTGCTAGCCTTATTTTCGTGGAATCTGAAAACTGATATTTCGTATCCCTTGGAAGATTATAGGGCCAAAGATAATATCCTTCGATAAAAATGAGAAAGAAGCTTTCTGAGAAACTTCTTTGTGATCTGTGAATTCATCTCACAGAGTTACAGCTTTCCCCTCAAGAATTATTTCGTTAAGATTGTTCATGTGGAATTTGCAAATTGATATTTGGAAGACCATGGAGAGCTATGGTGAAAAAGAAAATATCCTCAGATCAAAACTGGTAAGAAGTTTTCTTAGAAACTGCTTTGTGTTCTGTGAATTCATGTCACAGAGTTACAGCTTTCCCCTTGAGAAGCTGTTCGCTAAGACTGTTCTTGTGGAATTTGCAAAGTGATATTTGGAAGCCCTTTGAGTTCTATGGTGAAAAAGAAAATATTCTCAGATGAAAACTGGAAAGAAGTGTTCTGAGAAACCGCTTACTGATGTGTGACTTCCACTCACTGAGTTACCGCTGTATTTCGTGGAGCTATATACTAGCCTTATTTCTGTGGAATCTGAGAAATGGTAATTCGGATCTTGTTGAAGACTATACGGCCAAAGGAAATATCCTCCAATAAAAATGAGAAAGAATCTCTCTGAGAAACTTCTTTGTGTTCTATGTGTTCATGTCACAGAGTAACAGCTTTGATCTCAAGAAGCTTTTTGGTAAGACTGTTCTTATGGAATTTGCAAAGTGATATTTGGAAGCACATGCAGGGCTATAGTGAAAAAGGAAATATCCTCAGATAAAAACTGAAAAGAAGCTTTCTGAGAAACTACTTAGTGTTCTGTTAAATCATTTCACAGAGTTACAGCTTTTCCCTCAAGAAACCCGTCGCTAAGACTGTTCTTGTGGAATTTGCAAAGTGATATTTGGAAGCCCATAGAGGGCTATTTTGAAAAAGAAAATATTGTCAGATAAAACCTGGAAAGAAGCTTTCTGAGAAACTGCTTTGTGATGTGTGACTTCCACTGACTGAATTACAGCTGTATTTCATGGACCTGTTTACTAGCCTTATTTCTGTGGAATCTGAGAAATGATATTTCGGATCTCTTTGAAGACTATAGGGCCAAAGGAAATATCCTCTGATAAAAATGAGAAAGAAGCTTTCTGAGAAATTTCTTTGTGTTCTGTGAGTTCATCTCACAGAGTTACAGTTTGCCCTCAAGAATCCTTTCGCTAAGTCATTTTTTGTGGAATTTTCAAAGTGATATTTGGAGGTCCATGGAGGGCTATGGGGAAAAAGAAAATATCCTCAGATAAAAACTGGAAAGAAGCCTTCTGAGAAACTGCTTAGTGTTCTGTTAAATCATCTCACAGAGTTACAGCTTTCCTCTCAAGAAGCCGTTTGCTAAGACTGTTCTTGTGGAATTTGCAAAGTGATATTTGGAAGCCCATAGAGGGCTATGGTTAAAAAGAAAATATCCTCAGATAAAAACTGGAGATGTCTACTGGGGGGGCGGAGCAAGATGGGCGAATAAGAACAGCTCCAGTCTCCAACTCCCAGCACGAGCGACACAGAAGACCGGTGATTTCTGCATTTTCAATTGTGGTACTGGGTTAATCTCATTAGGGAGTGCTGGACAATCGGTGCTGGGCAACTGCTGCAGCCTGACCAGGTAGAGCTGAAGCAGGGGGAGGCATCGCCACACCTGGGAAGTGAAGGGGAAAGGGAATCCCTTTTCCTTGCCAGGGGAACTGAGACACACAACACCTGGAATATCGGGTAACTCCCACCCCAATACTGCGCTTTAAGCAAACAGGCACACCAGGAGTTTATATCCCACACCTGGCCGGGAGGGTCCCATGCCCACCGAGCCTCCCTCATTGCTAGCACAGCAGTTTGCAATCTCACGACAAGGCAGCAGCAAGGCTGGGGGAGGGGCGCCCGCCATTGCTGAGGCTTAAGTAGGTAAACAAAGCTGCTGGGAAGCTCGAACTGGGTGTAGCTCACAGTTGCTCAAGGAAACCTGCCTGTCTCTGTAGACTCCACCTCTGGGGACAGGGCACAGTAAACAATATCAAACGCAGCAGAAAGCTCTGCAGACGCAAACGACTCTGTCTGACAGCTTTGAAGAGAGCAGTTGATCTCCCAACATGGAGGTTGAGATCTGAGAAGGGACAGACTGCCTGCTCAAGTGGGTCCCTGACCCCTGAGTAGCCTAACAGGGAGACATCCCCCACTAGGGGCAGTCTGACACCCCACACCTCACAGGGTGGAGTACACCCCTGAGAGGAAGCCTCCAAAGCAATAATCAGACAGGTACACTCGCAGTTCAGCAATGTTCTATCTTCTGCAGCCTCTGCTGCTGACACCCAGGCAAACAGGGTCTGGAGTGGACCTCAAGCAATCTCCAACAGACCTACAGCTGAGGGTCCTGACTGTTAGAAGGAAAACTATCAAACAGGAAGGACACCTACACCAAAACCCCATCAGTACGTCATCATCTTCATCAAAGACCAGAGGCAGATAAAACCACAAAGATGGGGAAAAAGCAGGGCAGAAAAGCTGGAAATTCAAAAAATAAGAGCACATCTCCCCAGCAAAGGAGTGCAGCACATCGCCAGCAATGGATCAGAGCTTGATGGAGAATGACTTTGACGAGATGAGAGAAGAAGGCTTCAGACCATCAAATTTCTCAGAGCTAAAGGAGGAATTACGTACCCAGCGCAAAGAAACTAAAAATCTTGAAAAAAAAGTGGAAGAATTGATGGCTAGAGTAATTAATGCAGAGAAGGTCATAAACGAAATGAAAGAGATGAAAATCATGACACGAGAAATATGTGACAAATGCACAAACTTCTGTAACCGACTTGATCAACTGGAAGAAAGAGTATCAGCCATTGAGGATCAAATGAACGAAATGAAGCAAGAAGAGAAACCAAAAGATAAAAGAAGAAAAAGTGATGAACAAAGCCTGCAAGAAGTATGGGATTATGTAAAAAGACCAAATCTACGTCTGATTGGGGTGCCTGAAAGTGAGGGGGGAAAAGGAACCAAGTTGGAAAACACTCTTCAGGATATCATCCAGGAGAACTTCCCCAACCTAGTGGGGCAGGCCAACATTCACATCCAGGAAATACAGAGAACGCCACAAAGATACTCCTCGAGAAGAGCAACTCCAAGACACATAATTGCCAGATTCACCAAAGTTGAAATGAAGGAAAAAATCTTAAGGGCAGCCAGAGAGAACGGTCAGGTTACCCACAAAGGGAAGCCCATCAGACTAACAGCAGATGTCTCGACAGAAGCTCTACAAGCCAGAAGAGAGTGGGGGCCAATATTCAACATTCTTAAAGAAAAGAATTTTCAACCCAGAATTTCATATCCAGCCAAACTAAGTTTCATAAGTGAAGGAGAAATAAAATCCTTTACAGACAAGCAAATGCTTAGAGATTTCGTCACCACTAGGCCTGCCTTACAAGAGACCCTGAAGGAAGCACTAAACATGGAAAGGAACAACCAGTACCAGCCGTTGCAAAAACAAGCCAAAATGTATAGACCATTTAGGCTAGGAAGAAACTGAATCAACAAACGAGCAAAATAACCTGTTAATATCATAATGGCAGGATCAAGTTCACACATAGCAATCTTAACCTTAAATGTAAATGGACTAAATGCTCCAATTAAAAGACACAGACTGGCAAACTGGATAAAGAGTCAAGACCCATCAGTTTGCTGTATTCAGGAGACCCATCTCACATGCAGAGACATACATAGGCTCAAAATAAAGGGATGGAGGAAGATTTACCAAGCAAATGGAGAACAAAAAAAAGCAGGGGTTGCAATACTAGTCTCTGATAAAACAGATTTTAAACCATAAAAGATCAAAAGAGACAAAGAAGGCCATTACATAATGGTAAAAGGATCAATTCAACAGGAAGAGCTAACTATCCTAAATATATATGCACCCAAAACAGGAGCAACTAGATTCATAAAGCAAGTCCTTAGAGACTTACAAAGAGACTTAGACTCCCAGACAATAATAATGGGAGACTTCAACACTCCACTGTCAACATTAGATGGATCAACGAGACAGAAAGTTAACAAGGATATCCAGGAATTGAACTCATCTCTGCAGCAAGCAGACCTAATGGACATCTATAGAACTCTCCACCCCAAATCAACAGAATATACATTCTTCTCAGCACCACATCGCAACTATTCCAAAATTGACCACATAATTGGAAGTAAAGCACTCCTCAGCAAATGTACAAGAACAGAAATTGTAACAAACTGTCTCTCAGACCACAGTGCAATCAAACTAGAACTCAGGACTAAGAAACTCAATCAAAACCGCTCAACTACATGGAAACTGAACAACCTGCTCCTGAATGACTACTGGGTACATAACGAAATGAAGGCAGAAATAAAGATGTTCTTTGAAACCAATGAGAACAAAGATACAACATACCAGAATCTCTGGGACACATTTAAAGCAGTGTGTAGAGGGAAATTTATAACACTAAATGCACACAAGAGAAAACAGGAAAGATCTAAAATTGACACTCTAACATCAAAATTAAAAGAATTAGAGAAGCAAGAACAAACACATTCAAAAGCTAGCAGAAGGCAAGAAATAACTAAGATCAGAGCAGAACTGAAGGAGATAGAGACACAAAAAACCCTCCAAAAAATCAATGAATCCAGGAGTTGGTTTTTTGAGAAGATCAACAAAATTGACAGACCGCTAGCAAGACAAATGAAGAAGAAAGAGAGAAGAATCAAATAGGCGCAATAAAAAATGATAAAGGGGATATCACCACTGACCCCACAGAAATACAAACTACCATCAGAGAATACTATAAACACCTCTACGCAAATAAACTAGAAAATCTAGAAGAAATGGATAATTTCCTGGACACTTACACTCTTCCAAGACTTAACCAGGAAGAAGTTGAATCCCTGAATACACCAATAGTAGGCTCTGAAATTGAGGCATTAATTAATAGCCTACCAACCAAAAAAAGTCCAGGACCAGATGGATTCACAGCTGAATTCTACCAGAGGTACAAGGAGGAGCTGGTACCATTCCTTCTGAAACTATTCCAATCAATAGAAAAAGAGGGAATCCTCCCTAACACGTTTGATGAGGCCAACATCATCCTGATACCAAAGCCTGGCAGAGACACAGCAAAAAAAGGGAATTTTAGACCAATATCCCTGATGAACATCGATGCAAAAATCCTCAATAAAATACTGGCAAACAGGAATCAGCAGCACATCAAAAAGCTTATCCACCATGATCAAGTGGGCTTCATCCCTGGGATGCTAGGCTGGTTAAACATTCACAAATCAATAAACATAATCCAGCATATAAACAGAACCAAAGACAATAACCACATGATTATCTCAATAGATACAGAAAAGGCTTTTGACAAAATTCAACAGCCCTTCATGCTAAAAACGCTCAATAAATTCGGTATTGATGGAACGTACCTCAAAATAATAAGACCTATTTATGACAAACCCACAGCCAATATCATACTGAATGGGCAAAAACTGGAAAAATTCCCTTTGAAAAGTGGCACAAGACAGGGATGCCCTCTCTCACCACTCCTATTCAACATAGTGTTGGAAGTTGTGGCTAGGGCAATCAGGCAAGAGAAAGAAATCAAAGGGATTCAGTTAGGAAAAGAAGAAGTCAGATTGTCCCTGTTTGCAGATGACATGATCGTATATTTAGAAAATCCCATTGTCTCAGCCCAAAATGTCCTTAAGCTGATAAGCAACATCAGGAAAGTCTCAGGATGCAAAATTAATGTGCAAAAATCACAAGCATTCGTATACACCAGTAAAAGACAAACAAAGAGCCAAATCATGAATGAACTTCCATTCACAATTGCTTCAAAGGAATAAAATACCTAAGAATCCAACTTAAAAGGGATGTAAAGGACCTCTTCAAGGAGAACTACAAACCACTGCTCAGTGAAATAAAAGAGAACACAAACAAATGGAAGAACATACCATGCTCATGGATAGGAAGAATCAATATCTTGAAAATGGCCATACTGCCCAAGGTTATTTATAGATTCAATGCCATCCCCATCAAGCTACCAACGAGTTTCTTCACAGAATTGGAAAAAACTGCTTTAAAGTTCATATGGAACCAAAAAAGAGCCCGCATCTCCAAGACAATCCTAAGTCAAAAGAACAAAGCTGGAGGCATCACGCTACCTGACTTCAAATTATACTACAAGGCTACAGTAACCAAAACAGCATGGTACTGGTACCAAAACAGAGATATAGACCAATGGAATAGAACAGAATCCTCAGAATTAATACCACACATCTACAGCCATCTGATCTTTGACAAACCTGAGAGAAACAAGAACTGGGGAAAGGATTCCCTATTTAATAAATGGTGCTGGGAAAATTGGCTAGCCATAAGTAGAAAGCTGAAACTGGATCTTTTCCTCACTCCTTATACGAAAATTAATTCAAGATCGATTAGAGACTTAATTGTTAGACCTAATACCCTAGAGGAAAACCTAGGTAGTACCATTTAGGACATAGGCATGGGCAAAGACTTCATGTCTAAAACACCAAAAGCAACAGCAGCAAAAGCCAAAATTGACAAATGGGATCTAATTAAACTAAAGAGCTTCTGCACAGCAAAGGAAACTACCATCAGAGTGAACAGGCAACCTACAGAATGGGAGAAAATTTTTGCAATCTACTCATCTGACAAAGGACTAATATCCAGAACCTACAAAGAACTCAAACAAATTTACAAGAAAAAAACAAACAACCCCATCATAAAGTGGGCAAAGTATAAGAACAGACATTTCTCAAAAGAAGATATTCATACAGCCAACAGACACATGAAAAAATGGTCATCATCACTAGCAATCAGAGAAATGCAAATCAAAACCACATTGAGATACCATCTCACACCAATTAAAATGGCAATCATTAAAAAGTCAGGAAACAACAGGTGCTGGAGAGGATGTGGAGAAATAGAAACACTTTTACACTGTTGGTGGGATTGTAAACTAGTTCAACCATTATGGAAAACAGTATGGCGATTTCTCAATTATGTAGAACTAGATGTACCATATGACCCAGCCATCCCATTACTGGGTATATACCCAAAGGATTATGAATCATGCTGTTATAAAGACACATGCACACGTATGTTTATTGCAGCACTATTCACAATAGCAAAGACATGGAATCAAACCAAATGTCCATCAGTGACATTCTGGATTAAGAAAATGTGGCACATATACACTATGGAATACTATGCAGCCATAAAAAAGGATGAGTTAGTGTCCTTTGTAGAGACATGGAAGCAGCTGGAAACGATCATTCTTAGCAAACTATCACAAGAACAGAAAACCAAACACCGCATGTTCTCACTCATAGGTGGGAACTGAAAAATGAGATCACTTGGACTCGGGAAGGGGAACATCACACACCGGGGCCTTTCATGGGGAGGGAGAGGGGGAGGGGGGAGAGATTGAATTGGGAGATATACCTGATGTAAATGACGAGTTGATGGGTGCTGTCGAGTTAATGGGTGCAGCACAGCAACATGGCACAAGTATACATATGTAACAAACCTGCACGTTATGCACATGTACCCTAGAACTTAAAGTGTAATAATAATGAAATATAAAAAAATAAAAGAATAAAAATATAAAAAAACTGGAAAGAAGTTCTCTGAGAAACTACTTAGTGTTCTGTTAATTCATCACACAGAGTTGCAGCTTTCCCCTTAAGAAGTCTTTCGCTAAGACAATTCTTGTGGAATTTTCAAAGTGATATTTGGAAGCCCATAGAGGGCTATGGTGAAAAAGGAAATATCCTCAGATAAAAACTGGAAAGAAGCTTTCTGAGAAACTGCTTTGTGATGTGTGACTTTCTCTCACTGAGATATAGCTGTCTTTCTTGGAGGTGTTTGCTAGCCTTACCTCTGTGGAATCTGAGAACTAATATTTCGGATCCCTTTGAAGACTAAATTGCAAAAGGAAATATCCTCTGATAAAAATGAGAAAGAAGCTGTCTGAGAAACTTCATTGTGTTCTGTGAATTCATCTCACAGAGTTACAGCTTTTCCCTCAAGAAGCTTTTCGCGGAGAATGATCTTGTGGAATTTCAAAGTGATTTTTGGAAGCCAATGGAGGGCTATGGTGAAAAAGAAAATATTCTCAGATAGAAACTGGAAGGAAGCTTTCTGAGAAACTGCTTTGTGTTCTGTTAATTCATCTCACAGAGTTACATCTTTCCCTTCAAAAAGCCTTTCGCTAAGGCTGTTCTTGTGGAAGTGGCAAAGTGATATTTGGAAGACCATAGAGGGCTATGATGAAAAGGAAATATCTTCCGTTAAAAACTGGAAAGAAGCTTTCTGAGAAACTTCTTTGTGTTCTGTGATTTCATCTCAAAGAGTTACATCTTTCCCTTCAAGAAGCCTTTCGGTAAGGCTGTTCTTGTGGAATTGGCAAAGTGATATTTGGAAGCCCATAGAGGGCTATGGTGAAAAATGAAATATCTTCCGTTAAAAACTGTAAAGAAGCTTTCTGAGAAACGGCTCTCTGTTCTGTTAATTCATCTCACAGAGTTACAGCTTTCCCATAGGAAGTCTTTCTCTAAGACTGTTCTTGTGGAATTTGCAAAGTGATATTTGAACGCCCGTAGAGGGCAATGGTGAATAAGGAAATATCTTCAGTTAAAAACTGGAAAAAAGCTTTCTGTGAAACTGCTTTGTGTTCTGTTAATTCATCTCACAGAGTTACATCTTTCCCTTCAAGAAGCCTTTCTCTAAGGCCGTTCTTGTGGAATTGGGAAAGTGATATTTGCAAGCCCATAGAGGGCTATGGTGAAAAAGGAAATATCTTCCGTTAAAAACTGGAAAGAAGCTTTCTGAGAAACTGCTTTGTGTTCTGATAATTCATCTCACAGAGTTACAGCTTTCCCCTCAAGAAGCCTTTCACTAAGACTGTTCTTGTGGAATTTGCAAAGTGATATTTGGAACACCATAGAGGGCTATGGTGAAAAAGGATATACCATCAGATAAAAACTGTAAAGAAGCATTCTGAGGAACTGCTTTGTGATATGTGACGTCCACTCACTAAGTTTCAGCTGTAATTCGTAGAGCTTCTTGGTAGCCTTATTTCTGTGGAATCTGAGAACTGATATTTCGGATCCTTTTGAAGTCTATAGGGCCAAAGGAAATATCCTCTGATAAAAATGTGAAAAAAGCTGTCTGAGAAACTTCTTTGTCAATCTGTCAATTCTTCTCACAGAGTGACAGTTTTCTCTTCAAGAAGCCTATCGATGAGACTGTTCTTGTGGAATTTGCAAAATGATATTTGGAAGCCCATGGAGGGCAATGGTGAAAAAGATAATATGCTCAGATAAAAACTGGAAAGAAGCTTTCTGAGAAACTGCTTTGTGTTCTGTTAATTCATCTCACAGAGTTACAGCTTTCCCCTCAAGAAGCCTTTCGCTACGACTGTTCTTGTGGCATTTGCAAAGTGATATCTAGAAGCCCATAGAGGGCTATGGTGAAAAAGGATATATCCTAAGATAAAAACAGATAAGAAGATTTCTGAGAAACTGCTTTGTGTTCTGTTAATTCACCTCACAGAATTCCAGCTTTCGCCTCAAAAAGCCTTTTGCTAAAACTGTTCTTGTGAAAATTGAAAAGTGACATTTGGAAGCCTATAGAGGGCTATGGTGAAAAAGGAAATATCTTCAGTTAAATACTGGAAAGAAGCTTTCTGAAAAGCTCCTTTGTGTTCTGTTAATTCATCTCACAGAGTTACAGCTTTCTCCTCAAGAAGTGTTTCGCTAAGACTGTTCTTGTAGAATTTAAAAAGTGATATTTGGAAGCCCATGTACGTCTATGGAGAAAAAGGAAATGTCTTCAGTTAAAAACTTGAAAGAAGGTTTCTGAGAAAGTGCTTTGTGTTCTGTTAACTCATCTCTCAGAGTTACAGCTTTCCCTTCTAGAAGCCTTTCGCTAACACTGTTCTTCCAGAATTTTCAAAGTGATATTTGGAAGCCCATTGAGGGCCATATTGAAAAAGGAAATATCCTCAGATAAAAACTGAAAAGAAGCTTTCTGAGAAACTGCTTTGTGTTCTGTTAATTTATCTCACAGGGTACAGCTCTCCTCTCAGGAAGCCTTTCACTAAGACTGTTCTTGTGGAATATGCAAAATGATATTTGGAAGCCCATAGATGGCTATGGTGAAAAAATAAATATCTTAGGAAAAAAACGAAAAGAAACTTTCTGAGAAACTACATTCTGTTCTGTTATTCATCTCACAGAGTTAAAGCTTTCCCATCAAGGAGCCGTTCACTAAGACTGTTTTTGTGGAAATTGCAAATTTAATTTGGAAGCCCATAGAGGGCTAAGGTGATAAAGGAAATATCTTCCATTAAAAACTGGAAAGATGCTTTCTGAGAAACTGCTTTGTGTCCTATTAATTCATCTCACAGAGTTACAGCTTCCCCATTAAGAAGCCTTTCGCTAAGACTATTCTTGTTTAATTTAAAAATGATATTTGGAGCCCATAGAGGGCAATAGTGAAAAAGAAAATATCCTAGGATAAAAACTGAAAAAGAAGCTTTCTGAGAAACTGCTTTGTGTTCTGTTATTTCATCTCACAGTGTCACAGCTTTCCCCTCAAGAAGCCTTTCGCTAAGACTGTTCTTGTGGAATTTGCAAAGTGATATTTGAAGACCCCAGAGGGCTATGGTGAAAAAGTAAGTATCTACAGTTAAAAACTGGAAAGAAGCTTTCTGAGAAACTGCTTAGCGTTCTGTTAATTCATCGCACAGAGATACAGCTTTCCCCTCAAGAAGCCTATCGCTAAGAATGTTCTTGTGGAATTTGCATAGTGATATTTGGAAGCCCTTAGGGGCTATGGTGAAAAAGGAAATATTCTAAGATAAAAACCGAAAAGAAGCTTTCTGAGCAACTGCTTTGTGTTCTGTTAATTCATCGAACACAGTTACAGCTTCCTCCTCAAGAAGCCTTTCGCTAAGTCTATTCTTGTGGAATTTGCGAAGTGATATTTGGAAGCTCATATAGGGCTGTGGAGAAATAGGAAATGTCTTCAGTTAAAAACAGTAAAGAAGCTTTCTGAGAAACTGCTTTGTGTTCTGTTACCTCATCTCACAGAGTTACAACTTTCCCTTCAAGAAGCCTTTCGCTAAGACTGTTCTGGTGAAACTTGCAAAGTGATATTTGTAAGCCCATAGAGGGCTATGGTGAAAAAGGAACTATCCTAAGGTAAAAACTGAAAAGAAGCTTTCTGAGAAACTGCTTTGTGTACTGTTAATTCATCTCACAGTGTTACAGCTTTCCCGTCAGGAATCCTTTTGCTAAGACTGTTCTTGTGGAATTTGCAAAGTTATATTTGGAAGCTCATAGAGGTCTATGGTGAAAAAGGAAATATCCTAAGATAAAAACCGAAAAGAATCTTTCTGAGAAACTGCTTAGTGCTCTCTTAAGTCATCTCACAGATTTACAGCTTTCCCCTCAAGGAGCCGTTCACTAAGACTGTTATTGTGGAATTTGCAAAGTGATATTTGGAAGCCCATAGAGGGCTAAGGTGATAAAGGAAATATCTTCCGTTTAAAACTGGAAAGATGTTTTCTGAGAAACTGCTTTGTGTTCTATTAATTCATCTCACAGAGTTACAGCTTCCCCCTCAAGAAGCCTATCGCTAAAACTGTTCTTGTGGAATTTAAAGGGTGGTATTTGAAAGCCCATAGAGGGCTATGGTAAAAAAGGAGATATCCTAAGATAAAAACCGAAAAGAAGCTTTCTGAGAAACTGCTTTCTGTTCTGTTAATTCATCTCACAGAGTTACAGCTTTCCAATCAGGGGCCGTTCACTAAGACTGTTCTTGTGGAATTAGCAAAGTGATACATGGAAGCCCATAGAGAGCTAAGGTGATAAAGGAAATATCTTCCGTTAAAAACTGATAACATGCTTTCTGAGAAACTGCTTTGTGTTCTATTAATTCATCTCACAGAGTTACGGCTTCCCCCTGAAGAAGCCTTTCGCTAAGATTGTTTTTGTGGAATTTGCAAAGTGATATTTGGAAGCCCTTAAAGGTCTATGGTGAAAAAGGAATTATCCTATGATAAAAACTGAAAAGAAGCTTTCTGGGAAACTGTTTTGTGTTCTGTTAATTCAGCTCACAGAATTACAGCATTCCCCTAAAGCAGCCTTTCGCTAAGACTGTTTATGTGTAATTTGCAAAGTGATATTTGGAACCCATAGAAGGCAAAGGTGAGAAAGGAAATATCCTAGAATAAAAACTGAAAAGAAGCTTTCTGAGAAACTGCTTTGTGTTCCGTTAATTCATCTCACAGAGTTACAGCTTAACCCTCGAGAAGCCTTTCACTAAGACTGTTCTTGTAGAATATCCAAAGTGATATTTGGAAGCCCATAGAAGGCTACTTTAAAAAAGGAAGTCCCTTCAGTTAAAAACTGGAAAGAAGATTTCTGAGAAACTGCTTTGTGTTCTGCTAATTCATCTCACAGTGTTACAGTCTTCCCTTCAAGAAGACTTTCGCTAAGAATGTTCTTGTGGAACTTGCAAAGTGATATTTGGAAGCCCATAGAGTGCAATGGTGAAAAAGGAAATATCCTAAGATAAAAACTGGAAGGAAGTTTTCTGAGAAACTGATTTGTGTTCTGTTAATTCATCTCACAGAGTTACAGCTTTCCCATCAAGAAGCTTTTCGCTAAGACTGTTCTTGTGGAATTTGCAAACTGATATTTTGAAGCCCCTACAGGGCAATGGTGGAAAAGAAAGTATCTTCAGTTAAAAACTTGAAAGAAGCTCTCTGAGAAACTGCTTTGTGTTTTGTTAATTCATCTCATAGAGATACAGGTTCCCCCTCAGGAAGCCTTTCGCTAAGACTGTTCTTGTGGAAATTTCAAAGTGATATTTGGAAGCCCATGGAGGGCTATGGTGAAAAAGGAAATATCCCATGATAAAAACTGAAAAGAAGCTTTCTGAGAAACTGCTTTGGGTTCTGTTAGTTCATCTCACAGAGTTACATCTTTGTCCCCAGGAAGCCTTTCGCTAAGACTGTTCTTGGGGAATTTCCAAAGTGATATCTGGAAGCCCATAGAGGGCTATGGTAAAAAAGGAAATATCCTAAGATAAAAACAGAAAAGAAGCTTTCTGAGAAACTTCTTTGTGTTCTGTTAATTCATCTCACAGAGTTACAGCTTTCCCCTCAGGAAGCCTTTCGTTAAGACTGTTCTTGTGGAATTTGCAAAGTGATATTTGGAAGCGCAAAGAGGGCTATGTTAAAAAAGGAAATAACTTCAGTTAAAAATTGGAAAGAAGCTTTCTGAGAAAATGCTTTGTGTTCCGTTAATTCATCTCACACTGTTACAGCTTTATCTTCCATAAACTTTTCGCTAAGACTGTGGAATTTGCAAAGTTATATTTCGAAGCCCATAGAGGGCAATGGAGAAAGAGCAAATGTCTTCAGTTAAAAACTGGAAAGAAACTTTCTGAGAAACTACTTTGTGTTCTGTTAACTCATATTTGGAAGCCCATAGGGGGCTATGGTGAAAAAGGAAATATACTAAGATATAAACTGAAAAGAAGCTTTCTGAGAACCTGCTTTGTGTTCTGTTAATTCATCTCACAGAGTTACACCTTTTCTCTCAGTAAGCCTTTCGCTAAGACTGTTGTTGTGGAAAATGCAAAGTGATATTTGGAGGCCCTTAGAGGGCTACGGTGAAAAAGGATATACTTTCAGTTAAAAACGGAAAAGAAGCTTTCTGAGAAACTGGTTTGTGTTGTGCTAATTCATCTCACAGTGTTTCAGCGTTCTCCTCAAGTAGCCTTTCGCTAAGACAGTTCTTGTGGAATTTGCAATGTGATATTTGGAAGCCCATTGAGGTCTATGGTAAAAAAGGAAATATCCTAAGGTAAAAATTGAAAAAAAACTTTCTGAGAAACTGCTTTGTGATCTGTTAATTCATCTCACAGAGTTACAGCTTTCCCCTCAGGAAGCCTTTCGCTAAGACAGTTCTTGCGGAATTTGCAAAGTGATATATGGAAGCCCATAGAGGGCTACGGTGAAAAAGGAAATATCTTCCCTAAAAAAGTGGAAAGAGGCTTTCTGAGAAACAGCCTTGTGTTCTGTTAATTCATCTCATAGAGTTACAGCATCCCCCTCAAGAAGCCTTTCGCTAAGACTGTTCTTCTGGAATTTGCAATGTGATATTTGGAAGCCCATAGAGAGCTATGGTGAAAAAGGAAATATCTTCAGTTAAAAACTGGAAAAAACTTTCTGAGAAACTGCTTTGTGTTGTGTTAATACATCTCACAGAGTTACAGCTTTTCCCTCAAGATGTCTTTCGCTCACACTCTTCTTCTGGAATTTGCAAAGTGATATTTGGAAGCCCATTGAAGGCTATAGTGAAAAAAGGAAATATCTTCAGTTAAAAACTGGAAAGAAGCTTTCTGAGAAACTGCTTCGTGTTCTGCTTCTTCATCTCATAGAGTTACTGCTTTTCACTCAAGAAGCCTTTTGCTAAGACTGTTCTGGTGGAATTTGCAAAGTGTTATTTGGAAGACCATAGAGGCCTATGGTGAAAAAGGAAATATCCTACGATATAAACTGAAAAGAAGCTTTCTGAGAAACTGCTTTGTGTTCTGTAAATTCAGCTCTGAGAGTTCCAGTTTTCCCCTCAAGAAGCCTTTCACTAAGACTGTTCTTGTGGAATTTCCAAAACGATATTTGGAAGCCAATATAGGTCTATTGTGTAAAAGGAAATATCCTAAGATAAATACTGAAAAAAAGCTTTCTGAGAAACTGCTTTGTGTTCTGTTAATTCGTCTCACAGAGTTCCAGCTTTCCCCTCAAGGAACCTTTCGCTAAGACTGTTCTTGTGGAATTTGCAAAGTGACATTTGAAAGCCCTTAGAGGGCTACGGTGAAAAAGGAAATATCTTCAGTTAAAAACCGGAAAGAAATTTTCTGAGAAACTGCTTTGTGTTCTGTTAATTCATCTCACAGAGTTACAGCTTCCCCGTCAAGAAGCGTTTCCCTAAGACTGTTCTTCTGGAATTTGCAAAGGGATATTTGAAAGCCCATAGAGGGCTACGGTGAAAAAGGAAATATACTGAGATAATAACTGAAAATAAACATTCTGAGAAACTGCTCTGTGTTCTGTTAATTCATCTCACAGAGATACAGCTTTCCCCTCAAGAAGCCTTTCGCTAAGTCTGTTATTGTGGAATTTGCAAAGTGACATTTGGAAGCCCATGGAGGTCTATGGTGAAAAAGGAAATATCCTAGGATAAAAACTGAAAAGAAGCTTTCTGAGAAACTGTTTTTTGTTCCGTTAATTCATCTCACAGAGTTACACCTTTCCCCTCAATCAGCCTTTCGCTAAGACTGTTCTTGTGGAATTTGCAAATTCATATTTAGAAGCCCATAGAGGGCCATGGAGAAAAAGAAAATGTCTTCAGTTAAAAACTGAAACAAAGCTTTCTGAGAAACTGCTTTGTGTTCTGTTAACTCATATCACAGAGTTACAGCTACCCCTTCAAGAAGCCTTTGGCTAAGCCTGTTCTTGTGGAATTTGCAAAGTGATATTTGGAAGGCCGTAGAGGTCAATGGTGAAAAAGTAAATATCCTATGATAAAAACTGAAAAGAAGCTTTCTGAGAAACTGCTTTGTGTTCTGTTAATTCGTCTCGCAGAATTACAGCTTTCCCTTCAGGAGCCTTTTGCTAAGACTGTTCTTGCGTGATTTGCAGTGTGACATTTGGAAGACTTTAGAGGGCTATGGTGAAAAAGGAAATATCTTCAGTTAAAAACTGAAAAGAAGATTTCTGAAGAAACTGCTTTGTGTTCTCTGAATTCATCTCACAGAGTTAGAACTTCCCCCTCAAGTAGCCTTTCGCTAAGACTGTTCTTGTGGAATTTGCAAAGGGATATTTGAAAGCCCATAGAGGGCTATGGTGAAAAAGGAAATATCTTCAGTTAAAAACTGGAAAAAAGCTTTCTGAGAAACTGCTTTGTGTTCTGTTAATTCATCTCACAGAGTTACTGCTTTCCCTTCAATAAGCCTTTGGCTAAGACTGTTCTTGTGGAATTTGCAAAGTGATATTTGGAAGCCCATAGAAGGCTATGCAGAAAAAGCAAATATCTTCAGTTAAAAACTGGAAAGAAGCTTTCTGAGAAGCTCCTTTGTGTTCTGTTAAGTCATCTATCAGAGTTACAGCTTTCCCTTCAAGAAGACTTTCGCTAAGATGTTCTTGTGGAAATTGCAAAGTGATATTTGGAAGCCCATAGAAGACTATGGTGAAAAAAAAAAATATCCTAAGAAAAAAACCGAAAGGATGCTTTCTGTAAAACTGCTTTGTGTTCCGTTAATTCATCTCACAGAGTTTCAGCTTTCTCCTCAAGAAGCCGTTCACTAAGACTGTTCTTTTCGAATTTTCAAAGGGATATATGAAAGCTCATAGAGTTCTGTGGTGAAAAAGCAAATATCTTCCTTTAAAAACTGGAAAGAAGCCTTCTGAGAAACTGCTTTGTGTTCTGTTAATTCATCTCACAGAGTTACAGCTTTCCCCTCAAAAAGCCTTTCGCTAAGACTGTTCTTGTGGAATTTGAAAAGTGATATTTGGAAGCCCATAGAGGGATATGGAGAAAAAGGAAATGTCTTCAGTTATAAACTGGAAAGAAGCTTTCTGAGTAACTGCTTTGTGTTCTGTTAACTCATCTCCCAGAGTTACAGCTTACCCTTCAAGAAGCCTTTCGTTAAGACTGTTCTTGTGGAATTTGCAAAGTGATATTTGGAAGGCTATAGAGGGCTATGGTGAAACAGGAAATATCTTCAGTTAAAAACTGGAAAGAAGCTTTCCGAGAACCTACATTGTGTTCTGTTAATTCATCTCACAGAGTTACAGCTTTCCCCTCAAGAAGCCTTTCGCTTAAACTGTTCTTGTGGAATTTGCAAAGTGATATTTTGAAGCCCATAGAGGGCTACGGTGAAAAGGGAAATGTCTTCAGTTAAAAACTGAAAAGAAGCTTTCTGAGATATTGCTTTGTGTTCTGCTTATTCATCTCACAGAGTTACAACTTCCCTCTCAAGACACCTTTCGCTAAGACTGCTTTTGTGGAATTTGCAAAGTGATATTTGGAAGCCTATAGGGAACTATTGTGAAAAAGGAAATATCCCAGGATAAAAACTGAAAAGAAGCTTTCTGAGAAACTGCTTTGTGTTCTGTTAATTCATTTCACAGAGTTACAGCTTTCTCCTCAGGAAGCCTTTTGCTACCACTGTTCTTGTGGAATTTGCAAAGTGATACTTGGAAGCCCATAGAGGGCTACGCTGAAAAAGGAAACACCTTCAGTTAAAAACTGGAAAGAAGCTTTCTGTGAAACTGCTTTGTGTTCTGTTAAATCATCTCACAGAGTTACAGCTTTCCCCTCAAAAAGTCTTTTTCTAAGCATCTTCTTGTGGAATTTGCAAAGTGATATTTGGAAGCCCATAGAGGGCTATGGTGAAAAAAGAAATATCTTCAGTTAAAAACGGAAAAGAAGCTTTCTGAGAAATTGCTTTGTGTTCTTCATATTTATCCCACAGAGTTACAGCTTTCCTCTCAAGAATCCTTTCGCTGAGACTGTTCTTGTGGAATTTCCAAAGTGGTGTTTGAAAGCCCATAGAGGGCTATTTCTAAAAAGAAATATCATCCCTTAAAAACTGGAAAGAAGCTTTCTGAAAAGCTCCTTTGTGTTCTGTTAATTCATCTCACAAAGTTACAGCTTTCACCTCAAGAAGACTTTCGCTAAGACTGTTCTTGTTTTATTTACAAAGTGGTATTTGGAAGCCCATAGAGGGCTAGGGTGAAAAAGGAAATATCCTAGGATAAAAACTGAAAAGAAGCTTTCTGAGAAACTGCTCTGTGTTCTGTTAATTCATCTCACAGAGTTACAACTTTCCCATCAATAAGTCTTTCACTAAGACTGTTCTTTTGTAATTTGCATAGTGATATTTAGAAGCCCGTAGAGTGTTATGAAGAAAAAGGAAATGTCTTCAGTTAAAAAGTCGAAAGAAGCTTTCTGAGAAACTGCTTTGTGTTCTATTAACTCAACTCACAGAGTTACAGGTTTCCCTCAAGAAGCCTTTCTCTAAGACTGTTCTTGTGGAATTTGCAAAGAGATATTTGGAAGACCATAGAGGGCTATGGTGAAAAAGGAAATATCCTAAGGTAAAAACTGAAAAGAAGCTTTCTGAGAAACTGCTTTGTGTTTTGTTAATTCTTCTCACAGAGTTACAGCTTTCCCCTCAAGAAGCCTTTCGCTAAGACTGTTCTTGTGGATTTTGCAAAGTGATATTTGGAAGTCCATAGAGGACTATGGTGAAAAAGTAAATATCCTATGATAAAAACTGAAAAGAAGCTTTCTGAGAAACTGGTTTGTGTTCCGTTAATTCATCTCACAGAGTTACAGCTTTCCCCTCAAGAAGCCTTTCGCTAAGACTGTTCTTGTGGAATTTGCAAAGTGATATTTGGAAGCCCACAGAGGGCTATGGTGAAAAAGGAAATATCTTCAGTTAAAAATTGGAAAGGAGATTTCTGAGAAACTGTTCTCTGTTCTGTTAATTCATGTCACAGAGTTACAGCTTTCCCCTCAGGAAGCCTTTCGCTAAGACTGTTCTTGTGGAATTTACAAAGTGATATTTGTACGTCCGAAGAGTTCTATGGTGAAAAAGGAAATATCTTCTGTTAAAAACTTGAAATAAGCTTTCTGAGAAACTGCTTTGTGTTCTGCCTATTCATCTCACAGAGTTACAGCTTTTCCCTGAAGAAACCTTTCGCTAAGACTGTTCTTGTGCAATTTGCAAAGTGATATTTGGAAGCCCATAGAGGGCTATGGTGAAAAAGGAAATATCCCATGATAAAAACCGAAAAGAAGCTTTCTGAGAAACTGCTTTGTGTTCTGTTAATACAGCTCACAGAATTCCACCTTTCCACTCAAGAAGCCTTTCGCTAAGACTATTCTTGTGGAATTTGCTAAGTGATATTTCGAAGCCCATAACGGGCAAAGATGAGAAAGGAAATATCTTTAGTTAAAAACTGGAAAGAAGCTTTCTGAGAAGCTGCTTTGTGTTCTGTTAATTAGTCTCACAGAGATACAGCTTCCCCCTATAGAAGCCTTTAGCTAAGACTGTTCCTGTGGAATTTTCAAAGTGATATTTGGAATCCCTTACAGGGCTGTGGTGAAAAAGGAAATATCCTTTGATAAAAACCGAAAAGAAGCTTTCTGAGAAACTGCTTTGTGTTCTGTTAATTCATCTCACAGAATTCCACCTTTCCCCTCATGAATCCTTTCACTAAGACAGTTCTTGTGGAACTTACAAAGAGATATTTGGAAGCCCATAGAGTGCTATGGTGAAAAACGTAATATCCAAAGATAAAAACGGAAAAGAAGCTTTCTTAGAAACTGGTTTGTGTTTCGTTCATTCATCTCACAGAGTTGCAGGTTTCCCCTCAAGAAGCCTTTCGCAAAGACTGTTCTTGTGGAAATTGCAAAGTGATATTTGAGAGCCCATTGAGGGCAATGGTGAAAAAGGATATATCTTCAGTTAGAAGCGGAAAAGAATCTTTCTGAAAAACTGCTTTGTGTTCTCTTAATAAATCTTACAGAGTTACAGCTTTCCACTCAAGAAGCCTCTTGCTAAGAGTGTTCTTCTGGAATTTGTAAAGTGATATGTGTAAGCCCATAGAGGGCTACAGTGAAAAAGGAAATAGCCTAAGAAAATAACTGAAGAGAAGGTTTCTGAGAAACTGCTTTGTGGTCTGTTAATTCATCTCACAGAGTTACAGCTTTCCCTTCAACAAGCCGTTCACTAAGACTGTTCTTTTGGAATTTGCAAAGAGATATTTGGAAGCCCATGGAGGTCTATGGTGAAAAACGAAATATCTTCAGTTAAAAACTGAAAAGAAGCTTTCTGAGAAACTGCTTTGTATTCTGTTAATTTGTCTCAGAGAATTACATCTTTCCCCTCAACAAGCCGTTCACTACGTCTGTTCTTGTGGAATTTGCAAAGGGATAATTGGAAGCCCAATGAGGGCTATGGTGAAAAAGGAAATATCTTCAGTTAAAAACTGTAAAGAAGCTTGCAGGGATACTGCTTTGTGTTCTGTTAATTCGTCTCACAGAGCTACGGCTTTCCTCTCAACATGACGTTCACAAAGACTCTTCTTGTGAAATTTTCATTGTGATATTTGGAAGCCCATAGAAATCTATGGTGAAAAGGAAATACCTTCAGTTAAAAACCTTAAAAAAAACTTTCTGAGTAACTGCTTTGTGTTCTGTTAATTCATCTCACAGAGTTACAGCTTTCCCATCAAGAAGCCTTTCGCTAAGACTGTTCTTGTGGAATTTGCAAAGTGATATTTGAAAGCCCATAGAGGGCTATGGTGAATAAGGATATATCTTCAGTTAAAAGCGGAAAAGAAGCTTTCTGAGAAACTTCTTAGTGTTTTCTTAACTCATCTCACAGAGTTAAAGCTTTCCCCTCAAGAAGCCTTTCGCTAAGACTGTTCTTGTGGAATTTGTAAAGTGATATTTGGAAGCCAATAGAGGGCTATGGTGAAAAAGGATATATTTTCAGTTAAAAGCGGAATAGAAGTTTTCAGAGAAACTGCTTTGTGTTCTGTTAATTCATATCAAAGAGTTACAGCTTTCCGCTCAACAATCCTTTCACAAAGACTGTTCTTGTGGAATATGTAACGTGATATTTGGAAGCCCATAGAGGGCTATGGTGAAAAAGGATATATCTTCAGTTTAAAGCGGAAAAGGAGCTTTCCGAGAAACTGCTTTGTGTTCTGTTAATTCATCTCACAGAGTTACAGCTTACCCATCAACAAGCCGTTCACTAAGACTGTTCTTTTGGAATTTGCAAAGAGATAATTGGAAGCCCATAGAAGTCTATGGTGAAAAACGAAAAATCTTCAGTTAAAAACTGAAAAGAAGCTTTCTGAGAAACTGCTTTGTGTTCTGTTAATTCGTATCAGAGAGTTACATCTTTCCCCTCAACAAGCCGTTCACTAAGACTGTTCTTGTGGAATTTGCAAAGTGACAGTTGGAAGCCCATAGAGCGATATGGTGAAAAAGGAAATATCTTCAGTTAAAAAGTGTAAAGAAGCTTTCATAGAAACTGCTTTGTGTTCTGTTAATTCATCTCAGAGAGTTACAGCTTTCCTCTCAAGAAGCCTTTCGCTAAGTCTGTTCTTGTGGAATTTGGAAAGTTATATTTGGAAGCCCTTAGAGTGCTATGGTGAAAAAGGAAATATCCTAAGATAAAAACTGGAAAGAAGCTTTCTGAGAAACTACTTTGTGTTCTGCTTATTAATCTAACATACTTACAGCTTTCGCTTCAAGAAGCCTTTTGTTAAGACTGTTCTTGTGGAATTGGAAAGGTGATATTTGGAAGCCCTTAAAGGGCTATTGTGAAAAAGAAAATATCCTAAGTTAAAAACTGAAAAGGAGATTTCTGAGAAACTGCTTTGTGTTCTGTTCAATCATCTCACAGAGTTACAGCTTTCCCCTGCAGAAGCCTTCCACTAAGACAGTTCTTGTGGAATTGTAAAGTGATATTTGAAAACCCATAGAGGGTTATAGTGAAAAAGGAAATATCCTATGATAAAATCTGAATAGAAGCTTTCTGAGAAACTGCTTTGTGTTCTGTTAATTCATCTCACAGAGTTACAGCTTTCCCCTCAAGAAGCCTTTCGCTAAGACTGTTCTTATGAAATTTGCAAAGTGATATTTGGAAGCCCATAGAGGGCCATGGTGAAAAAGGAAATATCCCAAGTTAAAAACTGAAAAGAGGCTTTTTGAGAAACTGCTTTGTGTTCTGTTAATTCATTTCACAGAGTTACAGCTTTCTCCTCAGGAAGCCTTTCGCTACCACTGTTCTTGTGGAATTTTCAAAGTGATATTTGGAAGCCCATTGAAGGCAACGGTGAAACAAGGAAATATCTTCAATTAAAAACTGGAGTAAAGCTTTCTGAGAAACTGCTTTGTGTTCTGTTAATTCATCTCACAGAGTTACAGCTTTCCCCTCAAGAAGCCTTCCGCTAAGACTGTTCTTGTGGAATTTGAAAAGTGATATTTGGAAGCCCATAGAAGGCAATGGTGAAAAAGGAAATATCTTCCGTTAAAAACTGGAAAGAAGCTTTCAGAGAATCGGATTTCTGTTGTGTTAATTCATCTCACAGTGTTACAGCTTCCCGTTCAAAAAGCCATTCGCTAAGACTGTTCTTATGGAATTTCCAAAGGATATTTGGAAGCCCATAGACGGCCATGGTGAAAAAGGAAATATCCTAAGAAAAAAACAGACAAGAAGCTTTCTGAAAAACTGCTTTGTTTTCTGTTAATTCACCTCACAGAGTTACAGCTTTACCCTCAACAACACGTTCACTAAGACAGTTCTTGTGGAATTTTCCAAGTGATATTTGGAAGCCTTTAGTGGGCTAGGGTGAAAAAGGAAATAGCTTCCGTTAAAAACTGGAAGGATGATTTCTGAGAAACTGCTTTGTGTTCTGTTAATTCAGTTCACACACTTGCAGCTTCCCTCTCAGGAATCCTTTCACTAAAACTGTTCTTGTGGTATTTAAAAAGTGATATTTTGAAGCCCAAAGAGGGCTATTGTGAAAAAGGAGATATCCTAGAATAAAAATTGAAAAGAAGCTTTCTGAGAAACTACTCTGAGTTCTGTTAATTCATCTCACACAGTTACAGCTTTGTCCTCAAGAAGCCTTTCGTTAGGACTGCTCTTATGGAACTTGCAAAGTTACCTTGGGAAGCCCATAGAGGGCTATGGCGAAAAAGGAAATAACTTCAGTTTACAACTGGAAAGAAGCTTTCTGAGAAACTCCTTTGTCTTCTGTTAATTCATCCCACGGAGTTACAGATTTCCCCTCAAGAAGTTTTTCGCTAAGACTGTTCTTGAGGAAATTGCAAAGTGTTATTTGGAAGCCCATAGAGGGCTTTGTGGAAAAAGGAAATACCTTCGGTTAAAAACTGGAAAGAAGCTTTCTGGGAAACTGATTTGTGTTCTGTTAATTCATCTCACAGAGATACAACTTTCGCCTCAATAAGCCTTTCGCTAAGACTGTTCTTGTGGAATTTGCAAAGTGATATTTGGAAGCCCTTGGAGGGTTATAATGAAAAAGCAAATATCTTCAGTTAAAAACTGGAAAGAAACTTCTGAGAAACTGCTTTGTATTCTGTTAATTCATCTCACAGAGTTACAGCTTTCCCCTCAAGAGGCCTTTCGCTAAGAGTGTTCTTGTGGAATTTCCAAGGTGATATTTGGAAGCCCATAGAGGGCTATGGTGAAAAAGGAAATATCTTCAGTTAAAAATTGGAAAGAAGCTTTCTGAGAAACTGCTTTGTTTTATGCTTATTCATCTCACAGGGTTACAGCTTTCCCCTCAAGAAACCTTTCACGAAGACTGTTTTTGTGGAATTTGCAAAGTAATATTTGGAAGCCCATAGAGGGATACGGTGAAAAAAGAAATATCCGATGATAAAAACTGAAAAAAAAGCTTTCTGAGAAACTGCTTTGCTTTCTGTTTCAGATCACAGAGTTCCAGCTTTCCCCTCAAGAAGCCTTTTGCCAAGACTGTTCTTGTGGAATTTGCAAAGTGATATTTGGAAGCCCATAGAGGGCTTTGGTGAAAAAGGAAATATCCTAAGTTAAAAACTGAAAAGAAGTTTTTGAGAAACTGCTTTGTGTTCTGTTAATTCATCTCACAGAGTTACAGCTTTGCCCTCAAGAAGCCTTTCGCTAAGACTGTTCTTGTGGAATTTGCAAAGTGATATTTGGAAGCCCATAGAGGGCTATGGTGTAAAAGAAAATATCCTCTGATAAAAACTGAAAAGAAGCTTTCTGAGAAACTGCTTTGTCTTCGGTAAATTCATCTCACAGAGTTACAGCTTTCCAGTCAAGAAGCCTTCCGCTAAGACTGTTCTTGTGGAATTTGAAAAGTGATATTTGGAAGCCCATAGAAGGCTATGGTGAAAAAGGAAATATCTTCAGTTAAAAGCTGGAAAGAAGCTTTGAGAGAATCGTATTTGTGTTCTGTTAATTCATCTCCCAGTGTTACAGCTTCCCGTTAAAGAAGCCATTCTCTAACACTGTTCTTGTGGAATTTGCAAATGGATATTTGGAAACCCATAGACGGCTCTGGTGAAAAAGGAAATATCCTAGGAAAAAAACCGACAAGAAGCTTTCTGAAAAACTGCTTTGTGTTCTGTTAATTCATCTCACAGAGTTACAGCTTTACCCTCAAGAAGCCGTTCGCTAAGACTGTTGTTGTGGAATTTGCCAAATGATATTTGGAAGCCCACATTGGGCTAATGTGAAAAAGGAAATATCTTCCGTAAAAACTGGAAAGATGATTTCTGAGAAACTGCTTTGTGGTCTGTTAATTCAATTCACAGACTTACAGCTTCCCCCTCAAGAATCCTTACGCTAAAACTGTTCTTGTGATATTTAAAAAATGATATTTGAAAGGACACACAGGGCTATTGTGAAAAAGGAGATATCCTAGAATACAAATTGAGAAGAAACTTTATGAGAAACTGCTTTGTGTTCTGTTAATTCATCTCACAGAGTTACAACTTTCCCCTCAAGAAGCCTTTCGCTAAGATTGCTCTTGTGGAATTTGCAAAGTTACCCTTGGAAGCCCTTAGAGGGGATGGTGAAAAAGGAAATATCTTCAGTTAAAAACTGGAAAGAAGCTTTCTGTGAAACTGCTTTGTGTTCTGTTAATTCATCTCACAGAATACAGTATTCCCCTCAAGAAGCCTTTCGCTAAGACTGTTCTTGCGGAATTCGCAAAGTGTTATTTGTAAGCCCATAGAGGGCTATGTTGAAAAAGGAAATACATTCAGTTAAAAACTGCAAAGAAGCTTTCTAGGAAACTGATTTGTGTTCTGTTAATTCATGTCACAAAGATACAGCTTTCCCCTCAATAAGCCTTTCGCTAAGAGTGTTCTTGTGGAATTTACAAAGTGATATTTTAAAGTCCATAGAGGGCTAAGGTGAAAAAGGAAATATCTTCCGTTAAAAACTGGAAAGAAACTTTCTGAGAAACTGCTTTGTGTTCTGTTAATTTATCTCACAGAGTTACAGCTTTCCCCTCAGTAGGCCTTTCGCTAAGACTGTTCTTGTGGAATTTCCAAAGTGATATTTGGAAACCCTTAGAGGGTTATGGTGAAAAAGGAAATATCTTCAGTTAAAAATTGGAAAGAGGCTTTGCGAGAAACTGCTTTGTGTTCTGCTTATTCATCTCACAGAGTTACAGCTTTCCCCTCAAGAAGCCTTTTGCTAAGACTGTTCTTGTGGAATTTGCAAACGGATACTTGGAAGCCTGTAGAGGGCTATGGTGAAAAAGGAAATATCCTAAGATAAAAACTGAAAAGAAACTTTCTGAAATATTGCTTTGTTTTCTGTTCATTCATCTCACAGAGATACAGCTTTCCCTTCAAGAAGCCATTCACTAAGACAGTTCTTCTGGAATTTGCAAGGTGATATTTGGAAGCCCATAGATGGCTATGGTGTAAAGGGAAATATCTTCAGTTAAAAACTGGAAAGAAGCTTTCTAAGAAACTGCTTTGTGTTCTGTTAATTCATCTCACAGAGTTACAGCTTTCCTCTCAAGAAGCCTTTCCCTAAGACTGTTCTTGTGGAATTTGCAAAGTGATATTTGGAAGCCCTTAGAGGGCTATGGTGAAAAAAGGAAATATCTTCAGTTAAAACCTGGAAAGAAGCTTTCTGAGAAACTGCTTTGTATTCTGTTAATTCATCTCACAGAGTTACAGCTTTCCCCTCAAGAAGCCTTTCGCTAAGACTGTTTTTGTGGAATTTCCAAAGTGATATTTTGAAGCCCATAGAGGGATACGGTGATAAAGGAAATATCCGATGATAAAACTGAAAAGAAGCTTTCTGAGAAGCTGCTTTGCTTTCCGTTAATTCAGATCACAGCGTTCCATCTTTCCCCTCAAGAAGCCTTTCGCTAAGACTGTTCTTGTGGAATTTGCAAAGTGATATTTGGAAGCCCATAGAGGGCTATGGTGAAAAAGGAAATATCCTAAGAAAAAAACTGAAAAGAAACTTTCTGAGAAACTGCTTTGTGTTCTGTCAATTCATCTCAGAGTTTTACAGCATTCCCCTCAAGAAGCCTTTCGCTAAGACTGTTCTTGTGGAATTTCCAGTGTGATATTTGGAAGCCCTTAGTGGGCTATGGTGAAAAAAGTAAATATATTCAGTTAAAAACTGGAAACAAGTTTTCTGAGAAACTGCTTTGTTTTCTGTTAATTCATCTCACAGAGTTACAGCTTCCCGCTCAAGAAGTCATTGGCTAAGACTGTTCTTGTGAAATTTGCAAAGGGATATATGGAAGACCAATGAGGGCTATGATGAAAAAGGAAATATCCTGAGATAAAACTGAAAAGAAGCTTTCTGAGAAACTGCTTTCTGTTCTGTTAGTTAATCTTACAGAGATACAGTTCTCCCCTCAAGAAGCCATTAGCTAAGACATTTTTTGTGGAATTTAAAAAGTGATATTTTGAAGACCATAGAGGGCTATAGTGAAAAGGGAAATATCTTCACTTAAAAACTGTAAAGAATATTTCTGAGAAAGTGCTTTGTGTTTTGTTAATTCATCTTACATAGTTACAGCTTTCACCTCAAGAAGCTTTTCGCTAAGACTGTTCTTGTGGAATTTGCAAGGTGATATTTGGAAACCCATAGAGGGCTATGGTGAAAAAGAGAATATGCTAAGATAAAAGCTGAAAAGAAGCCCTCGGAGAAACTTCTTTGTGTTCTGTTAATTCATCTCACAGAGTTACAGCTTTCCCCTCAAGAACCCATACCCTAAGACTGTTCTTGTGGAATTTGCATGTGATATTTGGAAGCCCTTATAGGACAATGGAGAAAAAGGAAATATCCTAAGATAGAAAACTAAAAGAAGCTTTCTGAGAAACTGTACTGTGATCTCTTAATTCATCTCACACAGTTACAGCCTTCCCCTCAAGAAACCGATCATTAAGAGTGTTCTTGTGGAATTTTCAAAGCGATATTTGGAAGCCCATAGAGGGGTATGGAGAAAAAGGAAATATCTTCAGTTAAAAACTGGAAAGAATCTGTTTGAGAAACTGCTTTGTGTTTTGTTAATTCATCTCACATAGTTACAGCTTTCACCTCAAGAAGCTTTTCGCTAAGACTGTTCTTGTGGAATTTGCAAGGTGATATTTGGAAGCCCATAGAGGGCTATGGTGAAAAAGGAAATATCTTCAGTAAAAAACTGGAAAGAAGCTTTCTGAGAAACTGTTTTGTGTTCTGCTAATTCATCTCACAGAGTTACAGCTTTCCCCTCAAGAGGTCTTTCGTTAAGACTGTTCTTGTGGAATTTAAAAACTGTTATTTGGAAGCCCATAGTGGGCTGAGGTGAAATAGGAAATATCTTCAGTTAAAAACTGGAAAGAAGCTTTCTGAGAAACTGCTATGTGTTCTGTTAATTCATCTCACAGAGTTACAGCTTTCCACACAAGAATCCTTTCGATAGACTGTTCTTGTGAAATTTGCAAAGTGATATTTGGATGCCATAGAGGGCTATGGTGAAAAAGAAATATCCTAAGATAAAAACTGAGAAGAAGCTTTCTGAGAGACTTCTTTGTGTTCTGTTAATTCATTTCACAGAGTAACAGCTTTCCTCTCAAAAAGCCTTTCTCTAAGACTGTTCTAGTGGAATGTGCAAAGTGATATTTGGAAGCCAATAGAGGGCTATGGTTATAAAGGAAATATCTTCAGTTAAAAACTGGAAAGAAGGTTTCTGAGAAACTGCTTTGTGTTCTGTTAATTCATCTCACGGAGTTACAGCTTCACCCTCAGGAAGCCTTTCGCTAAGACTGTTCTTGTGGAATTTGCAATTTGATATTTGGAAACCCATAGAGGGCTATGGTGAAAAAGGAAATATCCTAAGATAAAGACTGAAAAGAACCTTTCTGAGAAACTGCTTTGGGTTCTGTTAATTAATCTCACAGAGTTACAGCTTTACACTCAAGAAGCCGTTCACTAAGACGGTTCTTGTGGAATTTGCAAAGTGATATTTTGAAGCCCATACAGGGCTATGGTGAAAAAGGAAATATCCTAAGATAAAACCCGAAAAGAATCTCCCTGAGAAACTGCTTTGTGTTCTGTTTATTCACCTCACAGAGTTACAGCTTTCTCCTCAGAAGCCGTTCACTAAGACTGTGCTTGTGAAATTTGGAAAGTGATATTTGGAAGCCCATAGATTGTTATTTTGAAAAAGGAAATATCTTCCGTCAAAAACTGGAAAGAAGCTTTTTGAGAAACTGATTTGTGTTCTGTTAATTCATCTCACAGAGTTATAGCTTTCCCCTCAAGAAGCCGTTCACTAAGACTGTTCTTGTGGAATTTTCAAAGTGATATTTGGAAGCCCATAGAGGTTGATGGCAAAAAAGAAAATATCCTAAGAAAAAAACTGAAAGGAAGCTTTTGAGAAACTGCTTTGTGTTCTGTTAATTCATGTCACAGAGTTACAGCTTTCCCCTCAAGTAGCCTTTCGCTAGGGCTGTTCTAGTGGAATTCTCAAGGTGATATTTGGAAGAACAAAGAGGGCTGTGGTGAAAAAGGAAATATCTTAGGATAAAACCTGAAAAGAAGCTGTCTGAGAAACTGCTTTTTGGTCTGTTAATTCATTTCACAGAGTTACAGCTTTCCCCTCAAGAAGCCTTTCGCTAAGACTGTTCTTTTGGAATTTGCAAAGTGATATTTGGAAGACCATAGAGGGCTATGTTGAAATAGGAAATATATTCCGTATAAAACTGGAAAGAAGTTTTCTGAGAAACTACTTTGTGTTCTGTTAGTTCATCTCACAGAGTTACAGTTTTCCCCTCAGGAAGCCTTTCGCTAAGACTGTTTCTGTGGAATTTGCAAAGTGATATTTGGAAGCCCATAGAGGGCTATGGTGAAAAAGGAAATATCTTCAGTTAAAAACAGGAAAGAAACTTTCTGAGAAACTGCTTCATATTCTGCTTATTCATCTCACAGAGTTACAGCTTTCCCCTCAAGAATCCCTTCGCTAAGACTGTTCTTGTGGAATTTGAAAATTGATATTTGAAAGCCCATAGAGGGCTACGGTGAAAAAGTAAATATCCTAAGATAAAAACTGATAAGAAGCTTTCTGAGAAACTGCTTTGTGTTCTGTTAATTCATCTAACAGAGTTACGGCTTACCCCTCATGAAACCTTTCTCTAAGATTGTTCTTTTGGAATTTAAAAAGTGATATTTGGAAGTCCACAGAGGCCAATGGTGAAAAAGGAAATATCCTAGGATAAAAACTGAAAAGAAGCTTTCTAGGAAACTGCTTTGTGTTCTGTTAATTCATCTCACAGAGTTACAGCTTTCCCCACAAGAATCCTTTTGGTAAGACTATTCTTGTGGAGTTTGCAAAGTGATATTTGCAAGCCCTTAGAGGACTATGGTGAAAAAGGAAATATCCTAAGATAAAAACTGAAAAGAGACTTTCTGAGAACTGCTTTGTATTCTGTTAATTCATATCACAGAGTAACAGACTTCCCCACAAGAAGCCTTTCGCTAAGACTCTTCATGTGAAATTTTCCAAGTGATATTTGGAAGCCCGTAGAGGGCTATGGTGAAAAAGGAAATATCCTAAGTTAAATGCTGAAAAGAATCTTTCTGAGAAACTGCTTTGTGTTCTGTTAATTCATCTCATAGAGTTACAGGTTTCCCCTCAAGAATCCGTTCACTAAGACTGTTCTTGTGGAATTTAAAAAGTGATATTTGGAAGCCCATAGAGGGCTATGGCGGAAAAGGAAATATCCTAAGATAAAAACTGAAAAGAAGCTTTCTGAGAAACTTCTTTGTGTTCTGTTAATTCATCTGACAGTCTTCCAACTTTCCCCTTAGGAAGCCTTTCGCTAAGACTGTTCTTGTGGAATTTAAAAAGTGATATTTGGAAGCCCATAGGGGACTATGGAGAAAAAGGAAATATCCTAGGATAAAACCTGAAAAGAAGCTTTCTGAGAAACTACTTTGTGTTCTGTTAATTCATCTCACAGAGTTACAGGGTTCCCCTCAAGAATCCTCTCGCTAAGACTGTTCTTGTGGAATTTGCAAAGAGATAATTGGAAGCCGTTAAAGGGCTATGGAGAAAAAGGAAATATCCTAAGATAAAAACTGAAAAGAGGCTCTCTGAGAAACTACTTTTTGTTCTGCTAATTCATCTCACAGAGTTAAAACTTTCCTCACAAGAAGCTTTTCGCTAAGACTGTTCTTGTGGAATTGCAAATTGATATGTGTAAGCCCATAGTGGACTGTGGTGAAAAAGAAAATAACTTCAGTTAAAAACTGGAAAGAAGCCTTTTGAGAAACTGCTTTGTCCTTTGTTAATTCATCTCACAGAGCTACAACTTTCCCCTCAAGAAGCCTTTTGACTAAGGCTCTTCATGTTGAATTTACAAAATGATATTTGGAAGCCCAAAGAGAGCTATGGTGAAAAAGGAAATATCCTAAGATAAAAGCTGAAAAGAAACTTTCTGAGAAACTGGTTTGTGTTCTGTTCATTCATCTCACAGAGTTACAGCTTTCCTCTCAAGAAGCCTTTCACTAAGGCTGTTCTTGTGGAATTTGCAAAGTGATATATGGAAGCCCAAAGAGGGCTACGGTGAAAAAGGAAATATCTCCACTTAAAAACTGGAAAGAAGCTTTCTGAGAAACTTCTTTGTGTTCTGTTAATTCATATCACAGAGATACAGCTTTCCCCTGAAGAAGCCGTTCGGTAAGACTGTTCTTGTGGTATTTGCAAAGTGATATTTGGAAGCCCATGGAGGGCTATGGTTAAAAAGGAAATATCTTCCGTTAAAAACTGGAAAGAAGCTTTCTGAGAAACTCCTTTGTGTTCTGTCAATTCATCCCACAGAATTGCAGCTTTCCTCTCAAGAAGCCTTTCGCCAAGACTGTTCTTGTGGAATTTGCAAAGTCATAGTTGGAAGACCATAGAGGGCTATTGTGAAAAAGATAAAAAAAGACACATGGTGGCGCTCTGAGACCGAAAATACCCTTAGGACACCCAAGTAAAGAGCCTTCTGAGGAACTGTGTTGTGATGTATGTCTTCCACTGACTGAGTTACAGCTGTATTTCGTGGAGCTGTTTCCTAGCCTTATTTCTGTGGAATCTGAGAACAGATATTTCGGATCCCTTGGTAGGCTAGAGAGCCAAAGGAAATAGCCTCTGATAAAATTGAGAAAGAAGTTTTCTGAGAAACTTATTTGTGATCTGTGAATTCATCTCACAGAGATACAGCTTTCCCCTCAAGAAGCCGTTCGCTAAGACTGTTCTTGTGGAATTTGCAAACTGATATTGGGAAACCCATAGAGGGCTACGGTGAATAGGGAAATATCCTCAGATAAAACCTGGAAAGAAGGTTTCTGAGAAACCGCTTTGTGTTCTGTGAATTCATCTCACAGAGTTACAGATTTCCCGTCCAGAAGCCGTTCGCTAAGACTGTTCTTGTGGAATCTGCAAAGTTATATTTGGAAGCCCATACAGGCCTAGGATGAAAAAGAAAATATCCTCAGATGAAAACTGGAAAGAAGCTTTCTGAGAAACTGCTTTGTGATGTGTCACTTCCAATCACTGAGTTACAGCTGTATTTCATGGAGCGCTTTGCTAGCTTTATTTCTGTGGAATCTGAGAACCGATATTTCGGATCCCTTGGAAGACTATAGGGCCAAAGGAAATATCCTCCCATAAAAAAGAGAAAAAAGCTTTTGGAGAAACTTCTTTGTGATCTGTAAATTTATCTCACAGAGATACAGCTTTCCCCTACAGAAGCCATTCTATAAAACTGTTCTTGTGTAATTTTCAAAGGGATATTTGGAAACCCGTAGAGGCCTATGGTGAAAAAGAAAATATCCTCAGATGAAACCAGGAAAGAAGCTTTCTGAGAAACTGCTTTGTGATGTGTGACTAACACTCACTAAGTTACATCTGTATTTCCTGAGGCTGTTTGCTAGCCTTATTTCTGTGGAATCTGAGAACTGATATTTCGGATCCCTTGGAAGACTATAGGGCCAAAGGAAATATCCTCCGATAAAAATGAGATAGAAGCTTTGTGAAAAACTTCTTTGAGATCTGTCAATTCATCTCACAGAGTTACAGCTTTCCCCTCAAGAAGCCGTTGGCTAACACTGTTCTTGTGGAATTTGCAAAGGGATATTTGGAAGCACATAGAGGGCTATGGTGAAAAAGGAAATATCTTCAGTTAAAAACTGGAAAGAAGATTTATGAGAAACTGTTTTCTGTTCTTTTAATTCATCTCACAGAGTTAAAGCTTTTCCCTCAAGAAGAATTTCGCTAAGGCTGTTCTTGTGGAATTTGCAAAGGGATATTTGAAAGCCCATAGAGGACTATGGTGAAAAAGGAAATGTCCTCAGATAAAAACTGGAAAGAAGCTTTCTGAGAAACTGTTTTGTGTTCTGTTAATTCTTCGCACAGAGTTCCAGCTTTCCCCTCAAGAAGCCGTTCGCTAAGACAGTTCTTGTGGAATTTGCGTAGTGATATTTGGAATCCCATAGTGGGCTATGGTGAAAAAGGAAATATCTTCATTTAAAAACTGAAAAGAAGCTTTCTGAGAAGCTGCTTTGTGTTCTGTTAATTCATCTCACAGAGTTAAAGCCTTCCTCTCAATAAGCCTTTCGCTAAGACTGTTCTTGTGGAATTTGCAAAGTGATATTTGGAATCCCATAAGAGGGCTATGGTGAAAAAGGAAATGTCCTCAATTAAAAACTGGAAAGAAGCTTCCTGAGAAACTACTTTGTGTTCTGTTAATTCACCTCACAGAGTTACAGCTTTCTCCTCAACAACCCTTTCGCTAAGACTGTTCTTGTGGAATTTGCAAAGTGATATTTAGAAGCCCAAAGAGGGCTATGGTGAAAAAGGAAATATCTTCAGTTAAAAACTGGAAAGAAGCTTTCTGAGAAACTGCTTTGTGATCTGTTAATTCATCTCACGGACTTACAGCTTTCCCCTCAAGAAGCCTTTCGCTAAGACTGTTCTTGCGGAAATTACAAAGTGTTATTTGGAATCCCTTAGAGGGCAATGTGGAAAAAGGAAATACCTTCAGTTAAAAACTGTAAAGAAGCTTTCTGGGAAATTGATTTGTTTTCTGTTAATTCGTCTCACAGAGATACAGCTTTCCCCTCAATAAGTCTTTCGCTAAGACTGTTCTTGTGGAATTTACAAAGTGATATTTGGAAGCCCATAGAGGGCTATGGTCAAAAAGTAATTACCTAAGATAAAAAATGAAAAGAAGCTTTCTGAGAAACTGTTCTCTGTTCTGTTTATTCATCTCACAGAGTTACAGCTTTCCCATCAAGAAGCCTTTCGCTAAGTCTGTTCTTGTGGAATTTGAAAAGTGATATTTGGAAGCCCACAGAGGGCAATGTTAAAAAAGGGAATATTTTCAGTTAAAAACTGGAAAGAAGCCTTCTGAGGAATGGCTTTCTGTTCTGTTAATTCATCTCACAGAGTTACACCTTTCTCATCAGGAAATGTCTTCAGTTAAAAACTGGAACGAAGCTTTCTGAGATACTGCTTTGTGTTCTGTTAATTCATCTCACAGAGTTTCAGCTTTCCTCTCAAGAAGCCTTTCGCTAAGACTGTTCTTGTGGAATTTGCAAAGTGATATTTGGAAGCCCATAGAGGGCTATGGTCAGAAAGAAATTACCTAAGATAAAAACTGAAAAGAAGCTTTCTGAGAAACTGCTCTCTGTTCTGTTTATTCATCTCACAGACTTACAGCTTTCCCATCAAGAAGCCTTTCGCTAAGACTGTTCTTGTGGAATTTGAAAAGTGATATTTGGAAGCCCATAGAGGGCAATGTTGAAAAAGGGAATATTTCCAGTTAAAAACTGGAGAGAAGCTTTCTGAGGAATGGATTTCTGTTCTGTTAATTCATCTCACAGAGTTACAGCTTTCTCATCAAGAAGCCTTTCGCTAAGACTGTTCTTGTGGAATATGAATAGTGATATTAGGGAGACCATAGCGGGCAATGGTGAAAAAGGAAATATCTTCAGTTAAAAACTGGAAAGAAGCTTTCTGAGAAACTGCTTTGTGTTCTGTTAATTCACCTCACAGAGTTACAGCTTTTACCTCAAGAAGCCTTTCGCTAGGAGTGTTCTTGTGGAATTTGCAAAGTGATATTTGGAAGCCTATTGAGGGCAAAGGTGAAAAAGGAAATGTCTTCAGTTAAAAACTGGAACGAAGCTTTCTGAGATACTGCTTTGTGTTCTGTTAATTCATCTCACAGACTTTCAGCTTTCCCCTCAAGAAGCCTTTCGCTAAGACTGTTCTTGTGGAATTTGCAAAGTGATATTTGGAAGCCCATAGAGGGCTATGGTCAAAAAGTAATTACCTAAGATAAAAACTGAAAAGAAGCTTTCTGAGAAACTGCTCTCTGTTCTGTTTATTCATCTCACAGAGTTACAGCTTTCCCATCAAGAAGCCTTTCGCTAAGACTGTTCTTGTGGAATTTGAAAAGTGATATTTGGAAGCCCATAGAGGGCAATGTTGAAAAAGGGAATATTTTCAGTTAAAAACTGGAAAGCAGCTTTCTGAGGAATGGCTTTCTGTTCTGTTAATTCATCTCACAGAGTTACACCTTTCCCCTCAAGAACCTTTCGCTAAGACTGTTCTTGTGGAATTCGTAAAGTGATATTTGGAAGCCCTTAGAGCGCAATGGTGAAAAAGGCAATATCTTCCGTTAAAAGCTGGAAAGAAGCTTTCTGAGAAACTACTTTGTGTTCTGTCAATTCTTCTCACAGAGATACAGCTTTCCCCTCTAGAAGCCGTACTCTAAGACTGTTCTTGTGGAATTTGGAAAGTGATATTTGGAAGCTCATAGAGGGCTATGGTGAAAAAGGAAATATCTTCAGTTAAAAACTGGAAAGAAGCTTTGTGAGAAAGTGCTTTGTGTTCTGTTAATTCTTCTCACAGAGTTACAGCTTTCCCTTAAAGAAGTTTTCGCTAAGACTGTTCTTGTGGAATTTGCAAAGCGACATTTGTAAGCCCCTAGAGGGCTACGGTGAACAGGGAAATATGTTCACTTAAAAACTGGAAAGAACTTTCTGAGAAACTGTTGGGTATTCTGTAATTTTGTCTCACAGACATACAGCTTTAAAGTCAAGAACCCTATCGCTAAGACTGTTCTTGTGGAATTTGCAAAGAGATATTTGGAAGCCCAGAGAGGGCAATGGTGAAAAAGGAAATATCTTCAGTTAATACCTGGAAAGAAGCTTTCTGAGAAACTACTTTGTGTTCTGTTCATTCTCCTCACAGAGCTACAGCTTTCCCCTCAAGAAGCCTTTTGCTAAGAATATTCTTGTGGAATTTTCAATGTGATATTTAGAAGCCCATAGAGGGCTATGGTGAAAAAGGAATTATCCGAAGATAAAAACTGAAAAGAAGCTTTCTGAGAAACGGCTCTATTTTCTGTTAATTCATCTCACAGAGTTACAGCTTTCCCATGAGGAAGCCTTTCGCTAACACTGTTCTTGCGGAATTTGCAAAGTGACATTTGGAAGTCCATAGAGGCCAACGGTGAAAAAGGAAATATCTTCAGTTAAAAACTGAAAAGAAGATTTCTGAGAAACAGAACTCTGTTATGTTAATTCATCTCACAGAGTTACAGCTTTCCACTCAAAAAGCCGTTCACTAAGACTGTTCTTGTGGTATTTGTAAAGTGATATTTGGAAGCCCATAGAAGGCAATGGTGAAAAAGGAAATATCTTCAGTTAAAAACTGGAATCAAACTTTCTGAGAAACTACATTGTGTTCTGTTAAATCTTCTCACAGAGCTACAGCTTTCCTCTCAAGAATCCTTTCGCTAAGACTGTTCTTGTGGAATTTGCAAAGCGATATTTGGAAGCCCATAGAGGACTATGGTGAAAAAGGAATTATCCTAAGATGAAAACTGAAATGAAGCTTTCTGAGAAACTGCTTTCTGTTCTGTTAATTCATCTCACAGAGTTACAGCTTTCTCATCAAGAAGCCTTTCGCTAAGACTGTTCTTGTGGAAAATGAATGGTGATATTAGGGAGCCCATAGCGGGCAATGGTGAAAAAGGAAATATCTTCAGTTAAAAACTGGAAAGAAGCTTTCTGAGAAACTGCTTTGTGTTTTGTTAATTCACCTCACAGAGTTACAGCTTTTACCTCAAGAAGCCTTTCGCTAGAAGTGTTCTTGTGGAATTTGCAAAGTGATGTTTGGAAGCCTATTGAGGGCAATGGTGAAAAAGGAAATATCTTCAGTTAAAAACTGGAATGAAGCTTTCTGAGATACTGCTTTGTGTTCTGTTAATTCATCTCACAGAGTTTCAGCTTTCCCCTCAAGAAGCCTTTCGCTAAGACTGTTCTTGTGGAATTTGCAAAGTGATATTTGGAAGCCCATAGAGGGCTATGGTCAAAAAGTAATTACCTAAGATAAAAACTGAAAAGCAGGTTTCTGAGAAACTGCTCTCTGTTCTGTTTATTCATCTCACAGAGTTACAGCTTTCCCATCAAGAAGCCTTTCGCTAAGACTGTTCTTGTGGAATTTGAAAAGTGATATTTGGAAGCCCATAGACGGCAATGTTGAAAAAGGGAATATTTTCAGTTAAAAACTGGAAAGAAGCTTTCTGAGGAATGGCTTTCTGTTCTTTTAATTCATCTCACAGAGTTACACCTTTCCCCTCAAGAACCTTTCGCTAAGACTGTTCTTGTGGAATTCGTAAAGTGATATTTGGAAGCCCATAGAGCGCAACGGTGAAAAAGGCTATATCTTCCGTTAAAAGCTGGAAAGAAGCTTTCTGAGAATCTACTTTGTGTTCTGTCAATTCTTCTCACAGAGATACAGCTTTCCCCTCTAGAAGCCGTACTCTAAGACTGTTCTTGTGGAATTTGGAAAGTGATATTTGGAAGCTCATAGAGGGCTATGGTGAAAAAGGAAATATCTTCAGTTAAAAACTGGAAAGAAGCTTTGTGAGAAAGTGCTTTGTGTTCTGTTAATTCTTCTCAAGAGTTACAGCTTTCCCTTAAAGAAGCTTTTCGCTAAGACTGTTCTTGTGGAATTTGCAAAGCGACATTTATAAGCCCCTAGAGGGTTATGGTGAACAGGGAAATATGTTCACTTAAAAACTGGAAAGAGCTTTCTGAGAAACTGTTGGGTATTCTGTTATTTTGTCTCACAGAGATACAGCTTTCAAGTCAAGAACCCTATCGCTAAGACTGTTCTTGTGGAATTTGCAAAGAGATATTTGGAAGCCCAGAGAGGGCAATGGTGAAAAAGGAAATATCTTCAGTTAATACCTGGAAAGAAGCTTTCTGAGAAACTACTTTGTATTCTGTTCATTCTTCTCACAGAGCTACAGCTTTCCCCTCAAGAAGCCTTTCGCTAGGAATATTCTTGTGGAATTTTCAATGTGATATTTGGAAGCCCATAGAGGGCTATGGTGAAAAAGGAATTATCCGAAGATAAAAACTGAAAAGAAGCTTTCTGAGAAACTGCTCTCTTTTCTGTTAATTCATCTCACAGAGTTACAGCTTTCCCATCAGGAAGCCTTTCGCTAACACTGTTCTTGTGGAATTTGCAAAGTGGCATTTAGAAGTCTATAGAGGCCAACGGTGAAAAAGGAAATATCTTCAGTTAAAAACTGAAAAGAAGATTTCTGAGAAACAGAACTCTGTTATGTTAACTCATCTCACAGAGTTACAGCTTTCCACTCAAAAAGCCGTTCACTAAGACTGTTCTTGTGGTATTTGTAAAGTGATATTTGGAAGCCCATAGAAGGCAATGGTGAAAAAGGAAATATCTTCAGTTAAAAACTGGAATCAAACTTTCTGAGAAACTACATTGTGTTCTGTTAAATCTTCTCACAGAGCTACAGCTTTCTCCTCAAGAAGCCTTTCGCTAAGACTGTTCTTGTGGAATTTGCAAAGTGATATTTGGAAGCCCATAGAGGACTATGGTGAAAAAGGAATTATCCTAAGATGAAAACTGAAAAGAAGCTTTCTGAGAAACTGCTTTCTGTACTGTTAATTCATCTCACAGAGTTACAGCTTTCTCATCAAGAAGCCTTTCGCTAAGACTGTTCTTGTGGAATATGAATAGTGATATTAGGGAGACCATAGCGGGCAATGGTGAAAAAGGAAATGTCTTCAGTTAAAAACTGGAACGAAGCTTTCTGAGATACTGCTTTGTGTTCTGTTAATTCATCTCACAGAGTTTCAGCTTTCCTCTCAAGAAGCCTTTCGCTAAGACTGTTCTTGTGGAATTTGCAAAGTGGCATTTGGAAGCCCATAGAGGGCTATGGTCAAAAAGTAATTACCTAAGATAAAAACTGAAAAGAAGCTTTCTGAGAAACTGCTCTCTGTTCTGTTTATTCATCTCACAGACTTACAGTTTTCCCATCAAGAAGCCTTTCGCTAAGACTGTTCTTGTGGAATTTGAAAAGTGATATTTGGAAGCCCATAGAGGGCAATGTTGAAAAAGGGAATATTTTCAGTTAAAAACTGGAAAGAAGCTTTCTGGGGAATGGCTTTCTGTTCTGTTAATTCATCTCACAGAGTTACAGCTTTCTCATCAAGAAGCCTTTCGCTAAGACTGTTCTTGTGGAATATGAATAGTGATATTAGGGAGACCATAGCGGGCAATGGTGAAAAAGGAAATATCTTCAGTTAAAAACTGGAAAGAAGCTTTCTGAGAAACTGCTTTGTGTTCTGTTAATTCACCTCACAGAGTTACAGCTTTTACCTCAAGAAGCCTTTCGCTAGGAGTGTTCTTGTGGAATTTGCAAAGTGATATTTGGAAGCCTATTGAGGGCAATGGTGAAAAAGGAAATGTCTTCAGTTAAAAACTGGAACGAAGCTTTCTGAGATACTGCTTTGTGTTCTGTTAATTCATCTCACAGAGTTTCAGCTTTCCCCTCAAGAAGCCTTTCGCTAAGACTGTTCTTGTGGAATTTGCAAAGTGATATTTGGAAGCCCATAGAGGGCTATGGTCAAAAAGTAATTACCTAAGATAAAAACTGAAAAGCAGGTTTCTGAGAAACTGCTCTCCGTTCTGTTTATTCATCTCACAGAGTTACAGCTTTCCCATCAAGAAGCCTTTCGCTAAGACTGTTCTTGTGGAATTTGAAAAGTGATATTTGGAAGCCCATAGACGGCAATGTTGAAAAAGGGAATATTTTCAGTTAAAAACTGGAAAGCAGCTTTCTGTGGAATGGCTTTCTGTTCTGTTAATTCATCTCACAGAGTTACACCTTTCCCCTCAAGAACCTTTCGCTAAGACTGTTCTTGTGGAATTCGTAAAGTGATATTTGGAAGCCCTTAGAGCGCAATGGTGAAAAAGGCAATATCTTCTGTTAAAAGCTGGAAAGAAGCTTTCTGAGAAACTACTTTGTGTTCTGTCAATTCTTCTCACAGAGATACAGCTTTCCCCTCTAGAAGCCGTACTCTAAGACTGTTCTTGTGGAATTTGGAAAGTGATATTTGGAAGCTCATAGAGGGCTATGGTGAAAAAGGAAATATCTTCAGTTAAAAACTGGAAAGAAGCTTTGTGAGAAAGTGCTTTGTGTTCTGTTAATTCTTCTCACAGAGTTACAACTTTCCCTTAAAGAAGCTTTTCGCTAAGACTGTTCTTGTGGAATTTGCAAAGCGACATTTGTAAGCCCCTAGAGGGCTACGGTGAACAGGGAAATATGTTCACTTAAAAACTGGAAAGAGCTTTCTGAGAAACTGTTGGGTATTCTGTTATTTTGTCTCACAGAAATACAGCTTTCAAGTCAAGAACCCTATCGCTAAGACTGTTCTTGTGGAATTTGCAAAGTGACATTTGGAAGTCCATAGAGGCCAACGGTGAAAAAGGAAATATCTTCAGTTAAAAACTGAAAAGAAGATTTCTGAGAAACAGAACTCTGTTATGTTAATTCATCTCACAGAGTTACAGCTTTCCACTCAAAAAGCCATTCACTAAGACTGTTCTTGTGGTATTTTTAAAGTGATATTTGGAAGCCCATAGAAGGCAATGGTGAAAAAGGAAATATCTTCAGTTAAAAACTGGAATCAAACTTTCTGAGAAACTACATTGTGTTCTGTTAAATCTTCTCACAGAGCTACAGCTTTTCTCTCAAGAAGCCTTTCGCTAAGACTGTTCTTGTGGAATTTGCAAAGCGATATTTGGAAGCCCATAGAGGACTATGGTGAAAAAGGAATTATCCTAAGATGAAAACTGAAATGAAGCTTTCTGAGAAACTGCTTTCTGTTCTGTTAATTCATCTCACAGAGTTACAGCTTTCCCATCAAGAAGCCTTTCGCTAAGACTGTTCTTGTGGAAAATGAATGGTGATATTAGGGAGCCCATAGCGGGCAATGGTGAAAAAGGAAATATCTTCAGTTAAAAACTGGAAAGAAGCTTTCTGAGAAACTGCTTTGTGTTTTGTTAATTCACCTCACAGAGTTACAGCTTTTACCTCAAGAAGCCTTTCGCTAGGAGTGTTCTTGTGGAATTTGCAAAGTGATGTTTGGAAGCCTATTGAGGGCAATGGTGAAAAAGGAAATGTCTTCAGTTAAAAACTGGAACGAAGCTTTCTGAGATACTGCTTTGTGTTCTGTTAATTCATCTCACAGAGTTACAGCTTTCCCATCAGGAAACCTTTCGCTAAGACTGTTCTTGTCGAATTTGCAAAGTGATACTTGGAAGACCATAGAGGGCTATGGTGAAAAAGGAAATATCCTGAGACAAAAACTGAAAAGAATCTTTCAGAGAAACTGCTCTCTGTTCTGTAAATTCATCTCACAGAGTTACAGCTTTTCCATAAAGAAGCCTTCCGCTAAGACTCTTCATGTGGAATTTGGAAAGTGATATTTGAAACATCATAGAGGGCAATAGTGAAAAAGGAAATATCTTCAGTTAAAAACTGGAAAGAAGCTTTTTGATAAACTGCTTTGTGTTCTGCTAATTCATCTCACAGAGTTCCAGGTTTCCCTTCTAGAAGCCTTTCGCTAAGACCATTCTTGTGGAATTTGGAAGTGATATGAAGCTTTCCGAGAAACTGCTTTGTGTTCTGTTAATTCTTCTCACAGAAGCCTTTCGCTAAGATATTTCCTTTTTCACCATTAACTGAACACAAAGTAGTTTCTCAGAAAGTTTCTTTTAATTTTTTTCTTAAGATATATACTTTTTCACCGTAGACCTCTATGGGCTTCCAAATATCTCTTGGCAAACTCTAGAAGAACAGTCTTAGCGAAAGGCTTCTTGAAGGGAAATCTGTAATCTGTGAGATGAATGAACAGAACATAGTGCAGTTTGTCACAAAGCTTCTTTCCAGTTTTTAACTGAAGATATTTCATTTTTCACCATTGTCTATATGGGCTCCCAAATATCACTTTCCTTATTCCACAAGAACAGTCTTCGCGAAAGGCTTCATGATGGGAAACTGTAACTCTTTGAGATGAATTAACAAAACAGAGAGCAGTTTCTCTGAAAATTTCTTTTCATTTTTTATCTTATGACATTTCCTTTTTAACTCTAGCCCTCTATGGTCTTCCAAATATCATTTTGAAAATTCCACAAGAACAGTCTTAGCGAAAGACTTCTTGATGGGAAAGCTGTATTTCTGTGTGATGATTTAAGAGCCCAGACAGCAGTTTCGCAGAAAGCCTCTTTCCCGTTTTTAACTGAAGATATTTCCTTTTTCAACATTGCCATCTAGGAGTTTCGAAACATCACTTGGCAAATTCCACAAGAACAGTCTTAGCGAAAGGCTTCTTGATGGGATAGCTGTAACTCTGTGAGATGAATTAACAGAACAGAGAGCAGTTTCTCAGAAAGCTTCTTTTCAGTTTTTATCTTAGGATAATGCCTTTTTCATCATAGCCCTCTTGGTCTTCCAAATATCGCTTAGCATATTCCACAAGAACAGTCTTAGCGAAAGGCTTCTTGAGGGGCAAGCTGTAACTCTGTGAGATGACTTAACAGAACAGAGAGCAGTTTCTCAGAAAGCTTCTTTTCAGTTTTTAACTGAAGATATTTTCTTTTTCACCTTTGCCCTCTGTGGGCTTCCAAATATCACTTTGCAAATTCCACATGAACAGTCTCAGCTAAGGGCTTCTTGAGGGGAAAGCTGTAACTCTGTGAGATGAATTAACAGAACCCAAAGCAGTTTCTTCGAAAGCTTCTTTCCAGTTTTTATCTGAAGATATTTCCTTTTTCACCATTGTCCGCTATGGGGTTCCAAATATCACTTTTCAAATTCCACAAGAACAGTCTTAGCTAAAGCCTTCTTGAGGGGAAATCTGTAACTCTGTGAGATGAATTAACAGAACTCAAAGAAGTTTATCAGAAAGCTTCTATCCAGTTTTTAACTGAAGATATTTCCTCTTTCACCAATGCCCTCTATGGGCTTCCAAATATCACTTTGCAAATTCCACAATAACAGTCTTAGCGAAAGGCTTCCTGATGGGAAAGCAGTAACTCTGTGAGATGAATTAACAGAACACAAAGCAGTTTCTCAGAAAGATTCTTTTCAGTTTTTATCTTAGGATATTTCCTGTTTCATCATAGCCCTATTGGGCTTCCAAATATCACTTTGCAAATTCGGCAAGAACCGTCTTAACGAAAGGCTTCTTGAGGGGAAAGCTGTAACTGTGTGAGATGAATTGACAGAACAGAGAGCAGTTTCTCGGAAAGCTTCTTTCCAGTTTTTAACTGAAGATATTTCCTTTTGCATTATTTCCCTCCATGGGCTTCCAAATATCACTTCGGAAATTCCAGAAGAACAGCCTTCGCGAAAGGCTTCTTGAAGGGAAAGATGTAACTCTGTGAGAAGAATTCACAGAACACAAAGTAGTTTCTCAGAAAGCTTCTTTACAGGTTTAACTGATGATATTGGCTTTTTCACCTTTGGCCTCTATGGGCTTCCAAATATCACTTTCCAAACTCCACAAGAACAGTCTTAGCGAAAGGCTTCTTGAAGGGAAAGCTGTATCTCTGTGAGATGAATAACTGACATCAAAGCATTTTTTCTGAAAGCTTCTTTACAGTATTTAACTGAAGATATTTCCTTTTTCACGATATCCCTCTATGGGCTTCCAAATATCACTTTCCAAATTCCACAAGAACAGTCTTAGCAAAAGGACTCTTGAGGGTAAAGCTGTAACACTGATAGATGAATTAACAGAACACAAAGCAGTTTCTCAGAGAGCTTCTTTCCAGTTTTTAACTGAAGATATTTCCTTTTTCACCAGAGCCCTCAATGGTCTTCCAAATATCACTTTGCAAATTCCACAAGAACAGCCTTAGCGAAAACCTTCTTGAGGGGACAGCTGTAAGTCTCTGAGATGAATTAACAGAACACAAAGCAGTTTCTCAGAAACCTTCTTTCCAGTTTTTAACTGAAGATATTTCCTTTTTCAACGTAGGGCTCTAAGGGCTTCCAAATATCACTTTGCAAATTATACAAGAAGAGTCTTAGCGAAACGACTCTTGAGGGGAAAGCTGCATCTCTGTGAGATGAATTAACAGAACACAAAGCAGTTTCTCAGAAAGCTTATTTCCAGTTTTTAATGGAAGATATTTCCTTTTTCACCATAGCCCTCTATGGGCTTCCAAATATCACTTTGCCAATTCCACAAGAACAGCCTTAGCGAAAGGCTTCTTGACGAGAAAGATGTAACACTGTGAGATGAATTAACAGAACACAAAGGAGTTTCTCAGAAAGCTTCTTTCCACTTTTTAACGGAAGATATTTCCTTTTTCACCATATGCCTATACGGGCTTCCAAATATCACTTTGCAAATTCCACTAGAACAGTCTTAGCAAAAGTCTTCTTGAGGAGAAGGCTGTAACTCTGTGAGATGAATTAACAGAATACAAAGCAGTTTCTCAGAAAGCTTCTTTCCAGTTTTTAACGGAAGATATTTCCTTTTTCACCATAGCCCTCTATCGGCATCAAATATCACTATGCAAATTCCACAAGAACATTCTTAGCGAAAGGCTTCTTGAGGGGAAAGATGTAAATCTGTGAGAAGAATTAACAGAACACAAAGCACTTTCTCAGAAAGCTTCTTTCCAATTTTTAACGGAAGTTATTTCCTTTTTCATCATAGCCGTCTATGGGCTAGAAAATATCATTTTGCAAATTCCACAAGAACAGTCTTAGCGAAAGGCTTCTGAAACGGAAAGCTGTAACTCTCTAAGATGAATTAACAGACTTCAAAGCAGTTTCTCAGAAAGCTTCTTTCCATTTTTTAACTGAAGATATTTCCTTTTTCACCATAGCCGTCTTTGAGCTTCCAAATATCACTTTCCAAACTCCACAAGAACAGTCTTAGCGAAAGGCTTCTTGAAGAGAAAGCTGTATCTCTGTGAGATGAATAACTGACATCAAAGCATTTTTTCTGAAAGCTGCTTTACAGTATTTAACTGAAGATATTTCCTTTTTCACGATATCCCTCTATGGGCTTCCAAATATCACTTTCAAAATTCCACAAGAACAGTCTTAGCAAAAGGACTCTTGAGGGTAAAGCTGTAACACTGATAGATGAATTAACAGAACACAAAGCAGTTTCTCAGACAGCTTCTTTCCAGTTTTTAACTGAAGATATTTCCTTTTACACCAGAGCCTCAATGGTCTTCCAAATATCACTTTGCAAATTCCACAAGAACAGCCTTAGCGAAAACCTTCTTGAGGGGACAGCTGTAAGTCTCTGAGATGAATTAACAGAACACAAAGCAGTTTCTCAGAAAGCTTCTTTCCAGTTTTTAACTGAAGATATTTCCTTTTTCAACGTAGGGCTCTAAGGGCTTCCAAATATCACTTTGCAAATTCCACAAGAAGAGTCTTAGCGAAACGACTCTTGAGGGGAAAGCTGCATCTCTGTGAGATGAATTAACAGAACACAAAGCAGTTTCTCAGAAAGCTTATTTCCAGTTTTTAATGGAAGATATTTCCTTTTTCACCATAGCCCTCTATGGGCTTCCAAATATCACTTTGCCAATTCCATAAGAACAGCCTTAGCGACAGGCTTCTTGAAGGGAAAGATGTAACTCTGTGAGAGGAATTAACAGAACACAAAACAGTTTCTCTGAAAGTTTCTTTCCATTTTTTTTACGGAAGATATTTCCTTTTTCACCATAGCCCTCTATGGGCTTCCAAATATCACTTTCCAAATTCCACAAGAACAGCCTTAGCGAAAGGCTTCTTTAAGGGAAAGCTGTAACTCTGTGAGATTAATCAACAGAACACAAATCAGTTTCTCAGAAAGCTTCTTTCCACTTTTTAACTGAACATATTTCCTTTTTCTTCTTAGCGCTCTATCTGCTTCCAAATATCACTTTGCAAATTCCACAAGAACAATCTTAGCGAAAGGCTTCTTCAGGGGAAAGCTGTAACTCTGTGAGATGAATTAAGAGAACACAAAACAGTTTCTCAGAAAGCTTCTTTCCAGTTTTTAACGGAAGATATTTCCTTTTTCACCATAGCCCTCTATGGGCTTCCAAATTTCACTTTCCAAATTACACAAGAACAGTCTTGGAGAAAAGATTCTTGAGTGGAAAGCTGTAACTCTGAGAGACGAATTAACAGAACAAAAAACAGTTTCTCAGACAGCTTCTTTCCAGTTTTTAACTGAAGATATTTCCTTTTTCACCATAGCCCTCTAAAGGCTTGAAAATATCACATTGCAAATTCCACAAGAACAGCCTTAGCGAAAGGCGTCTTGAAGGGAAAGCTGTAACTCTGAGAGATGAATTAACAGAACACAAAGCAGTTTCCCAGAAAGCTTCTTTCCAGGTTTTAACGGAAGATATTTCCTTTTTCACCATAGCCCTCTATGGGCTTCCAAATATCACTTTGCAAATACCACAAGAACAGCCTTAGCGAAAGGTTTCTTGAAGGGAAAGATTAACTATTTGAGATGAATTAACACAACACAAAGCAGTTTCTCAGAAAGTTTCTTTCCAGTTTTTAACGGAAGATATTTCCTTTTTCACCATTGCCCTCTATGGGCTTCCAAATATCACTTTGCAAATTCCACAAGAACAAACTTAGCAGAAGGCTTCCTGAAGGGAAAGTTGTAACTCTGTGAGATGAATTAGCAGAACACAAAGCAGTTTCACCGAGAGCTTCTTTCAAGTTTTTAACGGAAGATATATCCTTTTTCACCATAGACCTCTATCGGCTTCCAATATCAGTTTGCAAATTCCAAAAGAACAGTCTTAGCGAAAGGATTCTTGAGGGGAAAGGCGTAACTCTCTGAGATGAATTAACAGAAGAAAAAGCAGTTTCTCAGACAGCTTCTTTCCAGTTTTTAACTGAAGATATTTCCTTTTTCACCATAGCCCTCTATGGGCTTCCAAATTTCACTTTGCAAATTACACAAAACAATCTTAGAGAAAGGATTCTTGAGTGGAAAGCTGTAACTCTGAGAGACGAATTAACAGAACAAAAAGCAGTTTCTCAGACAGTTTCTTTCCAGTTTTTAACTGAAGATATTTCCTTTTTCACCATAGCCCTCTATGGGCTTGAAAATATCACATTGCAAATTCCACAAGAACAGCCATAGCGAAAGGCTTCTGAAAGGGAAAGCTGTAACTCTGTAAGATGAATTAACAGACTTCAAAACAGTTTCTCAGAAAGTTTCTTTCCAGTTTTTAACTGAAGATATTTCCTTTTTCACCACAGCCCTCTATGAGCTTCCAAATATCACTTTCCAAATTCCACAAGAACAGCATTAGCGAAACGAGTCTTGAGGGAAAGCTGCACCTCTGTGAGATGAATTAACAGAACACAAAGCATTTTCCCAGAAAGCTTCATTCCAGTTTTTAACGGAAGATATTTCCTTCTTCACCATTGCCCTCTATGGGCTTCCAAATATCACTCTGCAAATTCCACAAGAAAAGTCCTAGAGAAACGCTTCTTGAGAGGAATGCTGTAACTATGAGGGATGAATTAACAGAAAACAAAGCAGTTTCTCTGAAAGCTTCTTTCCAGTTTTTAAAGGAAGATATTTCCTTTTTCACCTTAGTCTTCTAGGGGCTTCCTAATATCACTTTCTATATTGCAGAAGAACAGTCTTAGCGAAAGGCGTCTTGAAGGGAATGGTGTAACTCTGTGAGATGAATTAACGGAACACAAAGCAGTTTCTGAGAAAGCTTCTTTTCAGTTTTAACGGAAGATATTTCCTTTTACACCATAGCCCTCTATCGGCTTCCAAATATCACTTTCCAAATTCCACAAGAACAGTCTTAGCGAAAGGACACTTGAGGGGAAAGCTGTAACTCTGTGAGATGAATTAACAAACACAAAGTAGTTTCTCAGAAAGTTTCTTTTCAGTTTTTAACGGAAGATATTTCCTTTTTCACCATAGCTCTCTATGGGCTTCCAAATATCACTTTTGAAATTCCACAGGAACAGCCTTAGCGAAAGTCTTCTTGAAGGGAAAGCTGTAACTCTCTGAGATGAATTAGCACAACACAAAGCAGTTTCTCAGAAAGCTTCTTTCCAGTTTTTCACGGAAGATATTTCCTTTTTCACAATAGCCGTCTATGAGCTTACAAATATCACTTTACAAATTCCACAACAATAGCATTAGCGAAGGGCGTCTTGAAGGGAAAGCTGTATCTCTGTGAGATGAATTAACAGAACACAAAGCAGTTTCTCAGAAAGCTTCTTTCCTGTTTTTAACGGAAGATATTTCCTTTTTCACCATAGCCTTCTATGGGCTTCCAAATATCACTTTGCAAATTCCACAAGAACAGCCTTAGCGAAAGGCTTCTTGAGGGGAAAGCTGTATCTCTGTGAGATGAATTAACAGAACACAAAGTAGTTTTTCTGAAAGCTTCTTTCCAGTTTAATATTTCCTTTTTCACCATAGCCCTCTTGGGCTTCCAAATATGACTTTCCAAATTCCACAAGAACAGTCTTAGTGTAAGGACTCTTGAGGGGAAAGCTGTAACTCTGTGAGATGAATTATCAAACACAATGCAGTTTCTCAGAAAGCTTCTTTTCAGTTTTTAACGGAAGATATTTCCTTTTGCACCATAGCCCTCTATGGGCTTCCAAATATCACTTTCCAAATTCCACAAGAACAGCCTTAGTGAAAGGGTTCTTGAAGGGAAAGATGTAACTATTTGAGATGAATTAACAGAACACAAAGCACTTTCTCAGAAAGTTTCTTCCTAGTTTTTAAAGGAAGATATTTCCTTTTTCAACATTGCCCTCTAGGGGCTTCCATATATCACTTTGAAAATTCCACAAGAACTGTCTTAGCGAATGGCTTCTTGAGGGGAAAGCTGTAACTCTGTGAGATGACTTACCAGAACACAAAGCAGTTTCTCTGAAACTTTCTTTCCAGTTTTTAATGGAAGATATTTCCTTTTACACCATAGTCCTCTATGGGCTTCCAAATATCACATTCGAAATTCCACAAGAACTGCCTTAGCGAAAGGCTTCTTGAAGGGAAAGCTGTAACTCTGTGAGATGAATCAACAGAACACAAATCAGTGTCTCAGAAAGCTTCTCCCCAGTTTTTAACTGAAGATATTTCCTTTTTTACCGTAGCCCTCAATGGGCTTCCAAATATCACTTTGCAAATACCAGAAGAACAGTCCTAGAGAAAGGCTTCTTGAGAGGAAAGCTGTAACTCTGAGAGATGAATTAACAGAACACAAAGCAGTTTCTCAGAAAGCTTCTTTACAGTTTTTAACTGAATATATTTCCTTTTTCACCAAAGCCCTCTATGGGCTTCCAAATATCACTTTGCAAATTACACAAGAACAGATTTAGCGAAAGGATTCTTGAAGGGAAAGCTGCAACTCTGTTAGATGAATTAACAGACTTCAAAGCAGTTTCTCAGAAAGGTTCTTTACAGTTTTTAACTAAAGATATTTCCTTTTTCACCATAGCCCTCTTGGTCTTCCAAATACCACTTTCCAAATTCCAGAAGAACAGCCTTAGCGAAAGGCTTCTTGAAGGGAAAGCTGTAACTCTGTGAGATGAATCAACAGAACACAAATCAGTGTCTCAGAAAGCTTCTCCCCAGTTTTTAACTGAAGATATTTCCTTTTTTACCGTAGCCCTCAATGGGCTTCCAAATATCACTTTGCAAATACCAGAAGAACAGTCCTAGAGAAAGGCTTCTTGAGAGGAAAGCTGTAACTCTGAGAGATGAATTAACAGAACACAAAGCAGTTTCTCAGAAAGCTTCTTTACAGTTTTTAACTGAATATATTTCCTTTTTCACCATAGCCCTCTATGGGCTTCCAAATATCACTTTGCAAATTACACAAGAACAGACTTAGCGAAAGGATTCTTGAAGGGAAAGCTGCAACACTGTTAGATGAATTAACAGACTTCAAAGCAGTTTCTCAGAAAGGTTCTTTACAGTTTTTAACTAAAGATATTTCCTTTTTCACCATAGCCCTCTTGGTCTTCCAAATACCACTTTCCAAATTCCAGAAGAACAGCCTTAGCGAAAGGCTTCTTGAAGGGAAAGCTGTAGCTCTCTGAGATGAATTACCAGAACACAAAGCAGTTTCTCAGAAAGCTTCTTTCCAGTTTTTAACCAAAGATATTTCCTTTTTCACCATAGCCGTCTATGAGCTTCCAAATATCACCTTCCAAATTCCACAAGAGCAGCCTTACTGAAAGGCGTCTTGAAGGGAAAGCTGTAACTCTGTGAGATGAATTAACAGAACACAAAGCAGTTTCTCAGACAGCTTCTTTCCAGTTTTTAACTGAAGAGATGTCCTTTTTCACCATAGCCGTCTATGGGCTTCGAAATATCACTTTGCAAATTGCACACGAAAATCCTTAGCGAAAGGCTTCTTGAGGGGAAAGCTGTAACTCTGTGAGGTGAATTAACAGAACATAAAGCAGTTTCACAAAAAGCTTCTTTCCAGTTTTTAACAGAAGATATTTCCTTTTTCACCATAGCCCTCTATGGGCTTCCAAATATCACTTTTCAAATTCCACAAGAACAGTCTTAGCGAAAGGCTTCTTGAGGGGAAAGCTGTAACTCTTTGAGATGAATTAACAGAACACAAAGCAGTTTCTCTGAAAGCTTCTTTCCAGTTTTTAATGGAAGATATTTCCTTTTTCACCCTAGCCCTCTCTCGGCTTAAAATGTCACTTTGCAAATTATACAAGAACAGTCTTAGCGAAAGGCTTCTTGAAGGGAAAGCTGTTTCTCCGTGAGATGAATTAACTGACTTCAAAGCAGTTTCTCTGAAAGCTTCTTTACAGTTTTTAACTGAAGATATTTCCTTTTTCACCATAGCGCTCTATCGGATTCCAAAAATCAGTTTGCAAATTCCACAAGAACAGTCTTAGCGAAAGGCTTCTTGAGGGGAAAGCTGTAACTCTGTGAGGTGAATTAACAGAACACAAAGCAGTTTGTCAGAAGGCTTCTTTCCAGTTTTTAAAGGAAGATATTTCCTTTTTCACCATAGCCTTCTATGGGATTCCAAATATCACTTTCTATATTCCACAAGAACAGTCTTAGCAAAAGGTTTCTTGAGGGGAAAGCTGTAACTCTGTGAGATGAATTAACAGAACACAAAGCAGTTTCTCTGAAAGCTTCTTTCCAGATTTTAACGGATGATATTTGTTTTTTCACCAGAGCCCTCTATGGGCTTTCAAATATCACTTTCCAAATTCGACAAGAACAGCTTCAGCGAAAGGCTACTTGAAGGGAAAGCACTAACGCTGTGAAATGAATCAGCGGAACACAAATCAGTTTCTCAGAAAGCTTCTTTCCAGTGTTTAACTGGAGATATTTTCTTTTTCACCATAGCGCTCTATGGGCTTCCAAAAATCAGTTTGCAAATTCCACAAGAACAGTCTTAGCGAAAGGCTTCTTGAGGGGAAAGCTGTAACTCTGTGAGGTGAATTAACAGAACACAAAGCAGTTTCTCAGAAAGCTTCTTTCCGCTTTTTAACGGAAGATATTTCCTTTTTCACCATAGCCCTCTTAGGGCTTCCAAATATCACTTTGCGAACTGCACAAGAAAAGCCTTAGGGAAAGGCTTCTTGAAGGGAAAGTTGTAACTCTGTGAGATGAATTAGCAGAAAACAAAGCAGTTTCTGAGGAAGCTTCTTTCAAGTTTATAACTGAAGATATTTCCTTTTTCACCATTGCGCTCTATGGGCTTCCAAATATCACCTTGCAAATTCTGCAAGAACAGTCTTAGCGAAAGGTTTCTTGAAGGGAAAGCTTTATCTCTGTGAGATTAATTAATTGACTTCAAAGCAGTTTCTCTGAAAGCTTCTTTACAGTTTTTAACTGAAGATATCTCCTTTTTCACCATAGCGCTCAATGGGCTTCCAAATATCTCTTGGAAAATTCCACAAGAACAGACTTAGCGAAAGGACTCTTGAGGGGAAAGCTGTAACTCTGTTGGGAGATGAATTCGCAGAACACATAGCAGTTTCTCAGAAAGCTTCTTTTCAGTTTTTAACGGAAGATATTTCCATTTTCAGTATAGCCCCATAAGGGCTTCCAAATATCACTTTGCAAATATCACTAGAACAGTCTTAGCGAAAGGCTTCTTGAGTTGAAAGCTGTAACTCTCTGAGATGAAGTAACAGAACAGAAAGCAGTTTCACAGAAAGCTTCTTTCCAGTTTTTAACGTAAGACATTTCCTTTTTCACCATAGCCCTCTATGTTCTTCCAAATATCACTTTGCAAATTACACTAGTACTGGCTTAGCGAAAGGCTCCTTGAGGGGAAAGCTGTAACTCTGTGAGATGAATTAACAGAACACAAAGCAGTTTCTCAGACAGCTTCTTTTCAGTTTTTAACGGAAGATATTTCCTTTTTCACCATAGCCCTCTATGGGCTTCCAAATATCACTTTGCAAATTCCACAAGAACAGACATAGCGAAAGACTTTTTGAAGGGAAAGCTGTAACTCTGTGAGATCAATTAGCAGAACGCAAAGCAGTTTCTCAGAAAACTTCTTTCCAGTTTTTAACGGAAGATATTTCCTTTTTCAGCATAGTCCTCTATCGGCTTCCAATATCACTTTGCAAATTCCACAAGAACAGTCTTAGCGAAAGGCTTCCTGAGGGGAAAGCTGTAACTCTGTGAGATGAATTAACAGAACACAGAGCAGTTTCTCAGAAAACCTCTTTACAGTTTTTAACGGAAGATATTTCCTTTTTCACCATAGCCCTCTATGGGCTTCCAAATATCACTTTTCCAATTCCACAAGAACAGCCTTAACGAAAGGCTTGTTCAAGGGAAAGATGTAACACTGTGAGATGAATTAACAGAACACAAAGCAGTTTCTCTGAAAGCTTCTTTAAAGTTTTTAACGGAAGATATTTCCTTTTTCACCATAGCCCTCTATGGGCTTCCAAATATCACTTTGCAAATACCACAAGAACAGCCTTAGCGAAAGGCTTTTTGAAGGGAACACAGTACCTCTCTGAGATGAATTAGCAGAACGCAAAGCAGTTTCTCTGAAAGCTTCTTTCCAATTTTTAACGGAAGATATTTCCTTTTTCAGCATAGCCCTCTATCGGCTTCCAATATCTCTTTGCAAATTCCACACGAACAGCCTTAGCAAAAGGCTTTTAGAAGGGAATGCAGTACCTCTGTGAGATGAATTAGGAGAACACAAAACAGTTTCTCAAAAAGCTTCTTTCCTGTTTTTAAAGGAAGATATTTCCTTTTTCACCATAGCATTCAAGGGCCTTCCAAATATCACTTTCTATATCGTACAAGAACAGACTTAGCGAAAGGCTTCTTGAGGGGAAAGCTGTAACTCTGTGAGTTGAATTAGCAGAAAACAAAGCAGTTTCTCAGAAAGCTTCTTTCAAGTTTATAACTGAAGATATTTCCTTTTTCACCATTGCGCTCTATGGGCTTCCAAATATCACCTTGCAAATTCCGCAAGAACAGTCTTAGCGAAAGGCTTCTTGAAGGGAAAGCTGTATCTCTGTGAGATTAATTAATTGACTTCAAAGCAGTTTCTCTGAAAGCTTCTTTACAGTTTTTAACTGAAGATATCTCCTTTTTCACCATAGCGCTCAATGGGCTTCCAAATATCTCTTGGAAAATTCCACAAGAACAGACTTAGCGAAAGGACTCTTGCGGGGAAAGCTGTAACTCTGTTGGCAGATGAATTAGCAGAACACATAGCAGTTTCTCAGAAAGCTTCTTTTCAGTTTTTAACGGAAGATATTTCCAATTTCAGGATAGCCCTATAAGGGCTTGCAGATATCACTTTGCAAATATCACTAGAACAGTCTTAGCGAAAGGCTTCTTGAGTTGAAAGCTGTAACTCTCTGAGATGAAGTAACAGAACAGAAAGCAGTTTCACAGAAAGCTTCTTTCCAGTTTTTAACGTAAGACATTTCCTTTTTCACCATAGCCCTCTATGTTCTTCCAAATATCACTTTGCAAATTACACTAGTACTGGCTTAGCGAAAGGCTTCTTGAGGGGAAAGCTGTAACTCTGTGAGATGAATTAACAGAACACAAAGCAGTTTCTCAGACAGCTTCTTTTCAGTTTTTAACGGAAGATATTTCCTTTTTCACCATAGCTCTCTATGGGCTTCCAAATATCACTTTGCAAATTCCACAAGAACAGACATAGCGAAAGGCTTTTTGAAGGGAAAGCTGTAACTCTGTGAGATGAATTAGCAGAACGCAAAGCAATTTCTCAGAAAGCTTCTTTCCAGTTTTTAACAGAAGATATTTCCTTTTTCAGCATAGTCCTCTAACGGCTTCCAATATCACTTTGCAAATTCCACAAGAACAGTCTTAGCGAAAGGCTTTTTGAGGGGAAAGCTGTAACTCTGTGAGATGAATTAACAGAACACAAAGCAGTTTCTCAGAAAGCTTCTTTCCAGTTTTTAACGGAAGATATTTCGTTTTTCACCATAGTCCTCTATGGGCTTCCAAGTATCACTTTCCAAATTCCCCAAGAACAGCCTTAGCGAAAGGCTTCTTGAAGGGAAAGCTGTAACTCTGTGAGATGAATCAACAGAACACTAAGCAGTTTCTCAGAAAGCTTCTTTCCAGTTTCTAACTGAAGATATTTCCTTTTTCACCATAGCCCTCTATGGGCTTCCAAATATCACTTTGCAAATTCCACAAGAACAGTCGTAGAGAAAGGCTTCTTGGGAGGAAGCTGTAACTCTGAGAGATGAATTAACAGAACACAAAGCAGTTACTCAGACAGCTTCTTTTCAGTTTCTAACTGAAGATATTTCCTTTTTCACCATAGCCCTCTTTGGGATTCCGAATATCACTTTGCAAATTTCACAAGAAATTTGCTGGTCAAAACCGGTTTGTGGCCCTGTTTCAGCCGGTCTGGGCCGGTCTGCTCCAGTTTGGTCCGGTTTCAGCTGGTCTGGGCTGATCGAGTCGGGTTTCATCCGGTCAATACCGGTTTGAGCCGGTCAAACCAGTCTGAGCCAGTCTTGTCTGGTTTGAGCCGGTCTGGTCTGGTTTGAGCCAGTCAAAACCGGCTCAGGTCAGTCAAAACCGGTTTTAGGCGGTCTGGTCTGGTTTGAACCGGTCAAAACCAGTTTTTGGCCCTGTTTTAGGCAGTCTGGGCCATTCTGGTCCCGTTTGATCCGATTTTAGCCGGTCTGGGCCGGTCTGATTCGGTTTGATCCGGTCTCTTCCGGTCAAAATCGGTTTTAGCCGGTCAAAACTGTTTTCAGCCGGTCTGGTGTTGTTTGAGTAGGTCAAAACCGGTTTGAGCCGGTCTGGTCTGATTTGAGCCTGTCTGGTCTGGTTTGAGCCTGTCAAAACCGTTTTCTGCCGGTCTGGTGTGACTTGAACTGGTCAAAACAGGTTTGAGCCGGTCTGGTCTGGTTTGAACCAGTCAAAACAAGTTTGTGGCCCTGTTTTAGGCAGTCTGGGCCAGTCTGGTTCGGTTTGATCCGATTTTAGCTGGTCTGGGCCGGTCTGATTCGGTTTGACCCGCTCTCATCCGGTCAAAACCTGTTTTAGCTTTTCAAAACAGGTTTCAGCCGTTCTGGTGTGGTTTGAGCAGATCAAAACCTGTTTGAGCCGTTCAATCCTGGTTTGAGCCGGTCTGGTGTGTATTGAGCCGTTCTGGTCTGGTTTGAGCTGGTCAAAACCGGTTTGAGCTGGTTTGGTCTCCTTGAAGCCAGTCAAAACTGATTCGAGTCTGTCTGAGCCGGTCTGGTCCGGTTTGATCAGGTCTAATCAGGTCAAAACCGGTTTGAGCCGGTCAAAACCGGTTTTAGCCGTTCTGGAGTGGTTTGAGCCGGTCAAAACCGGTTTGAACCGGTCAACATCGGATTCCTCCAGTCAAAACTGGTTTGAACCGGTCTGGTCTGGTTTGAGATGGTGAAAACCGTTTTGAGCCGGTCTGGCCCGGTTTTAGGCGGTCTGGGCTGGTCTGTTCCGGTTTGATCCAGTTTCAGCTGGTCTGGGCCTGTCTGGTCCAGTTTGATCCGGTGTGAGCCGGTCTGGTCCGGTTTGATCCGATGTCATCTGGTCAAAACCGGTTTGTGCCGGTCTGGCCTGGTTTTAGCCGTTCAAAACCAGCTCAGGCCAGTCAAAACCGGTTTGAGCCGGTCTGGTCTGGTTTGAGCCAGTCATAACCGGTTTGTGGCTCGGTTTTAGCCGGTCTGACCCGGTCTTCTCCAGTTTGCTTCGGCTTCAGCTGTTCTGGGCCGGTCTGGTGCGGTTTCATCCGGTTTGAGTTGGTCTGGTCCGGTTTTATCCTGTCTCATCCGGTCAAAACCGGTTTGAGCCAGTCTCTTCTGCTTTGAGCCGGTCGAAACCGGTTTTAGCCGGTCTGGTCTGGTTTGAGCTGTTCTGGTCTGGTTTGAGCCGGTCAAAACCTGATTTAGCCAGTTTGGCACGGTTTTTAGCCTGTCTGGGCCGGTCTGGTTCGGTTTGAGCCGGCTTGAGCCGGTTTCTGCCGGTCCGGTCCAGTATGATCCGGTTTGAGAAGGTCTGGTCCGGATGATCCGGTCTAATTCGGTCAAAACCGGTTTGAGCCGGTCAGGTCTGGTTTGAGCCGGTCAAAACAGGTTCGACCCGGTCTGGTCTGGTTTGAGCCGGTCAAAATAGGTTGGAGCCGGTTTGGCATGGTTTTAGGCGGTCTGGGCCGGTCTGGTTCGGTTTGATCCGGTTTAAGCCGGTCTGGTCTGGTTTGAGCCGGTCAAAACCTGATTGAGCCAGTTTGGCCCGGTTTTAGCCTGTCTGGGCCGGTCTGGCTCGATTTGAGTCAGTTTGAGCCAGTCGAAACCAGTTTGAGCCAGTCTGGTCTGGTTTGAGCCGGTCTGGGTCGGTCTTGTCTGGATTGATCCGGTTTCAGCCGGTCTGGGCCTGTCTGGTCTGGTTTGATCTGGTTTGAGAAGGTCTGTTTCGGTTTGGTGCGGACTAATCCGGTCGAAACTGGTTTGAGCCAGTCTGGTCTGGTTGAGCCGGTCTGGTCTGGTTTGTGGCGGTCAAAACCTGATTGAGACGGTTTGTCCCGGTTTTAGCCTGTCTGGGTCGGTCTGGTTCAGTTTGAGCCGGTTTGAGCCGGTTTGTGCCGGTCTGGTCTGGTATGATCCCGTTTGAGAAGGTCTGGTCTGGTTTGAGCCGGTCAAAACCGGTTTGTGGCCCAGTTTTAGGCGGTCTGGGCTGGTCTGGTCCGGTATGTTCCGATTTTAGCCGGACTGGGCCGGTCTAATTCGGTTTGATCTGGTCTCATCCGGTAAAAACCGGTTTTAGCTGGTCAAAACCGGTTTCAGCCGGTCTGGTGTGGTTTGAGCAGGTCAAAACCGGTTTTAGCCGGTCAACATCGGTTTGAGCCTGTCTGGTCTGGTTTGAGCTGGTCAAAACCGGTTCGAGCCAGTCAAAACCGGTTTGAGCCGGTTTGGTCTGGTTGAAGCCAGTCAAAACCGATTCGAGCCTGTCTGATCCGGTCTGGTCCGGTTTGATCCGGTCTAATCAGGTCAAAATCGGTTTGAGCCGGTGAAAACCGGTTTGAGCCGGTCTGGAGTAATTCGAGCTGGTCAAAACCGGTTTGAGTCGGTCAAAACCGGATTGAGCCAGTCAAAACCGGTTTGAACTGGTCTGGTCTGGTTTGAGCCGGTCAAAACCGGTTTGAGCCGGTGTGACCCGGTTTTAGCCGGTCTGGGCCGGTCTGTTCTGGTTTGATCTGGTTTCAGCCTTTCTGGGCCTGTCTGGTCCTGTTTGATCCTGTGTGAGCCGGTCTGGTCCAGTTTGATCTGGTGTCATCCGGTCAAAACCGGTTTGAGCCAGTCTGGTCTTGTTTGATCCGGTGTGAGCCGGTCTGGTCCAGTTTGATCCGGTGTCATCCGGTCAAAACCGGTTTGAGCCGGTCTAGAACGGTTTGAGCCGGTCTGGTCTGGTTTGAGCTGGTCAAAACCGGCTCAGGCTGGTCAAAACCGGTTTGAGCCGGTCTGGTCTGGTTTGAGCCGGTCAAAACCGGTTTGTGGCCCACTTTTAGCCGGTCTGGCCCCGTCTGGTCCGGTTTGCTGTGGCTTCAGCTGTTCTGGGCCAGTCTGGTGTGGTTTCATCCGGTTTGAGCATGTCTGGTCTGGTTTTATCCTGTCTCATCCGGTCAAAACCGGTTTGAGCCAGTCTCTTCTAGTTTCAGACGGTCAAAACCGGTTTGGGGCAGTGTGGTCTGGTTTGAGCCGTTCTGGTCTGGTTTGAGGCATTCAAAACCTGATTGAGCTGGTTTGTCCTGGTTTTAGCCTGTCTGGGCCAGTCTCGTTCGGTTTGAGCCGGTTTGAGCCGGTTTGGGACGGTCCGGTCCGGTATGATCCGGTTTGAGAAGGTCTGGTATGGTGTGATCTGGTCTAATCCGATCAAAACCGGTTTGAGCCAGTCAGGTCGGGTTTGAGCCGGTGAAAACAGGTTCAAGTCGGTCTGGTCTGGTTGGAGCTGGTCAAAATAGGTTTGAGCTGGTTTGGCCCGGTTTTAGGCGGTCTGGGACGGTCTGGTCCGGTTTTATTCTGTCTCATCCGGTCAAAACCGGTTTCAGCCAGTCTGGTCTGGTTTGAGACAGTCAAAACCGGTTTGAGATGGTCTGCTGTGGTGTGAGCTGGTCTGGTCTGGTTTGAGCCGGTCAAAAACGGTTTCAGCCGATTTGGCCCGGTTTTAGCCGTTCTGAGCCGGTCTTTTCCGGTTTGATGTGGTTTGAGCCGGTCTGGTCTGCTTTGATCCGGTCTCATCCGGTCAAAACCGGTTTGAGCCGGTCTGGTCTTGTTTGAGCCGGTCTGGTCCTGTTTGAGACGGTCTGGTCTGGTTTGAGCCGGTCGAAACCTGTTTGAGCTGGTCAAAACTGGATTGAACCGGTCCGGTCTGGTTTGAGCCGGTCAAAACCGGCTGAGGTCGGTCAAAACAGGTTTGAGCCGGTCCGGTCTGGTTTGAAGTGGTCAAAACCGGTTTGTGGCCCAGTTTTAGGCGGTCTGGGCCGGTCTGGTCCGGTTTGATCCGATTTTAGCTGGTCTGGGACGGTCTGATTCGGTTTGATCCGGTCTCATCCGGTCAAAACCGGTTTTTGCCGGTCAAAACCAGTTTCAGCCGGTCTGGTGTGGTTTGAGCAGGTCAAAACCAGTTTGAGCCGGTCAAAACCGGTTTCAGCCGGTCTGGCCTGGTTTGATCCAGTCAAAACCCGTATGAGTCCGGTTTGAGTCGGTGAAAACCGGTTTGAGATGTTCTGGTCCGGTTTGAGCCGGTTTGAGCCGGTCTGATGTGGCTTGAGCCGGTTTGAGCCGGTCTGTTCCTGTTTGAGCCGGTCTGTTCCTGTTTGAGTCCGGTTTGAGACGTTCAAAACCGGTTTGAGCCTGTCTAGTCCGGTTTGAGTCCGGTTTCAGTCGGGAAAAAACCGGTTTGAGCCGGTCTGTTCCGGTTTGAGTGTTTTTGAGCCAGTCAAAACAGATTTGAGCCGGTCTGGTCCGGTTTGAGTCCCGTTTGAGGTGGTCAAAACCCGTTTGAGCTTGTCCGGCCTGGTTTGATCTGGTCAAAACCCGTATGAGTACGCTTTGAGCTGCTGAAACCCGGTTTGAGATGTTCTGGTCCGGTTTGAGCCAGTTTGAGCCGGTCTGGTCTGGCTTGAGCCGGTTTGAGCCTGTCTGTTCCTGTTTGAGCCGGTCTGTTCCTGTTTTAGTCCGGTTTGAGACGTTCAAAACAGGCTTGAGCCGGTCTAGTCCGGTTTGAGTCCGGTTTCAGTCGGTCCAAACAGGTTTGAGCCTGTCTGTTCCAGTTTGAGTCCTTTTTGAGCCAGTCAAAACAGGTTTGAGCCAGTCTGGTCCGGTTTGAGTCCAGTTTGAGCCGGTCAAAACCGGTTTGAGCTGGTCTGGCCTGGTTTGATCTGGTCAAAACCCGTTTGACTCTGGTTTGAGCCCGTCAAACTGGTTTGAGCCGTTTTGGTCCGGTTTGAACCCGTTTGAGCCGGTCTGGTCTGGTTTGACCCGGTTGAAACCGGTTTTAGCTGGTCTGGTCGGGTTTGATGCGGTTTGAGCCATTCTGGTCTGGTTTGAGCCGTTCAAAACCGGTTTGAGCCAGTCCAGTCCGGTTTTAGTCCGGTTTGAGACGGTCAAAATCGGTTTCAGCCGGTCTGGTTCGGTTTGAGCCAGTCTGGTCCGGTTGGAGCCTGTCAAAACCGATTGGAACCGGTCTGGGCCGGTTTGAGTCCGGTTTGAGCTGGTCAAAATCGGTTTGAGCCGGTCAGGCCTGGTTTGATCCAGTCAAAACCCGTATGAGTCTGGTTTGAGCCGGTGAAAATCGGTTTTAGATGTTCTGGTCCAGTTTGAGCCGGATTGAGCCGGTCTGGTCTAGTTTTAGCTGGTTTGAGTCGGTCTGTTCCTGTTTGAGCCGGTCTGTTAAAGTTTGAGTCCGATTTGAGCCGTTCAAAACCGGTTTGAGCCGGTCTGGTCCGGTTTGAGTCTGGTTTGAGCCAGTAAAAAAAGGTTTGAGCTGGTCTGGTCCTGTATGAGTCCGATTTGAGCCATTCAAAAACGGTTTGAGCCGGTCTGGCCTGGTTTGATGTGGTCAAAACCCGTTTGCCTCTGGTTTGAGCCAGTTAAAACTGGTTTGAGTCGTTCTGGTCCAGTTTGATATGGCTAGAGGCAGTCTGGTCTCGTATGAGCCGGTTCAAACCAGTTTTTGCCGGTCTGGTCCGGTTTGAGTCCGGTTTGAGCTGTTCAAAACCTGGTAGACCCAGTCTGGTCCATAATGAGACGGTTAAAACCGGTTTGAGCCAGTCTAAGAGCCGGTCTGGTGCGGTTTGATCCGGTTTCAGCCGGTCAAAACAGGTTTGAGTCCGTTTTGAGGCGGTCTGGTCTGTTCCATTTTGAGCTGGTCAAAACCGGTTTGAGCCGGTCAAAACCGGTTTGAGCCGGTCTGGTCTGGTATGAGTCCGGTTTGAGCCAGTCAAAACAGGTTTGAGCCGTTCTGGTTCAGTTTGAGTCCGGTTTGAGCTGGTCAAAATTGGTTTGAGCAGGTCTGGCCTGGTTTGTTCCACTTTGAGCCGGTCCGGTCAGGTTTTAGTCCGGTTTGAGCTTGTCAAAACCGGTTTCAGCCGATCAAAACCGGTTTCAGTCGGTCTGGTCCAGTTTGAGCCTGTCAAAACCGGTTTGGAACCGGTCTGGGCCTGTTTGACTCCGGTTTGAGCCGGTCAAAACCGGTTTCAGCTGGTGTGGCCTGGTTTGATCCAGTCAAAACCCGTATGAGTCCGGTTTGAGTCAGTGAAACCTGGTTTGAGATGTTCTGGTCCGGTATGAGCCGGTTTGAGCCGGTCTGGTCTTGTTTTGCCGGTTTGAGCTGGTCTGTTCCTGTTTGAGACACACTGATCCTGTTTGAGTCCGGTTTGACCTGTTGAAAACCGGTTTGAGCCTGTCTAGTCCGGTTTGAGTCTGGTTTCAGCTGGGCAAAACCGGTTTGAGCCAGTCTGGTCCGGTTTGAGTCCGGTGTGAGCCAGTCAAAACAGGTTTGAGCCGGTCGGGTCCGGTTTGAGTCCGGTTTGGGTCAGTCAAAATCGGTTTGAGCCGGTCTGGCCTGGTTTGATCTGGTCAAAATCCGTTTGAGTCCGGTTTGAGCCTGTCAAAACCGGTTTGAGCCAGTCTGGTACGGTTTCAATCCGGATTGAGTCCGGTTTGTGCCGGTCTGTTCCAGTTTGAGCCGGTCAAAACCGGTTTGAGATGGTCTCATCCGGTTTGAGGCGGTCAGAACTGGTTTGAGCCGGACTAATACGGTCAAAACATGTTTGAGCCGGTCTGCTCGGATTTGAGTCCGGTTTGAGGCGGTAAAAACCGGTTTCAGTCCGGTTTGAGCCGGTCTGTTCCATTCCAGTTTGAAGCCGGTTTAAGCCGATCAAAACCGGTTTGAGCCGGTCTGGTTCGGTTTGAGACAGTCAAAACCGGTTTGAGCCGGTCTAATACAGTCAAAATAGGTTTGAGCCTGTCTGGTCCGTTTTGAGTCCGGTTTCAGCCCGTCAAAACCTGTTTGAGTCGGTCTGGTTAGGTTTGAACCGTTCAAAACTTGTTTGAGCCGGTCTGGTCAGGTTTTAGCTGGTTTGAGCCGGTCTGGTCGGGGTTAGAGCCGGTCTGGTGAGGTTTGAGCCGGTCAAAACCGGTTTGAGCCCGTCTCGTCCGGTTTGAGCTGGTCAAAACCGGTTTGAGCCGGTCTGCTGCTGTTTGATCCGGTTTGAGCTAGTCTGGTCCGGTTTTGATTAGATTGGAGCCAGTCAAAACCAGTTTGAGCCTATCTGGACGGGTTTGAGTCCTGTTTGATCAGGTCAAAAGGTTTTGAACCGGTCTGGTCCGGTTTCATCTGGTCAAAACTGGTTTGAGACGTTTTGAGCCGGTCAAAAACCGGTTTGAGCCGGTCTGGTCGTGTTTGATCCGGTTTGAGCTGTTCTGGTCTGGTTTGAGCCATTCAAAACCGGTTTGAGCCGGTTCGGTCCAATTTCAGTCCGGTTTGAGCCGGTCTGGTCTAGTTTTAGCCGGTTTGAGCTGGTCAGTTCCTGTTTGAGCCGGTCTGTTCCAGTTTGAGTCCGATTTGAGCCGTTCAAAACCGGTTTGAGTCCGGTTTGAGCCAGTCAAAAAAGGTTTGAGCTGGTCTGGTCCTGTATGAGTCCAGTTTGAGCCATTCAAAACCGGTTTGAGCCGGTCTGGCCTGGTTTGATCTGGTCAAAACCCATTTGACTCTGATTTAAGCCGGTTAAAACTGGTTTGAGCCGTTCTAGTCCGGTTCGATATGGTTTGAGGCAGTCTGGTCTCGTTTGAGCCGGTTCAAACCAGTTTCAGCCGGTCCGGTCCGGTTTGAGTCCGGTTTGAGCCGGTCAACATCGGTTTGAGCCTGTCTGGCCTGGTTTGATCTGGTCAAAACCCGTTTGAGTCCGGTTTGAGCCGGTCAAAACCAGTTTGAGCCGGTCTGGTATGGTTTCAATCCGGATTGAGTCCGGTTTGTGCTGGTCTGTTCCAGTTTGAGCCGGTCAAAACTGGTTTGAGATGGTCTCATCCGGTTTGAGGCGGTCAGAACTGGTTTGAGCCGGACTAACACGGTCAAAACATGTTTGAGCCAGTCTGCTTGGATTTGAGTCCGGTTTGAGGCGGTAAAATCCGGTTTCAGTCCGGTTTGGGCCGGTCTGTTCCATTCCAGTTTTGAAGCCGGTTTTAAGCCGATCAAAACCGGTTTGAGCCGGTCTGGTTCGGTTTGAGACAGGTCAAAACCGGTTTGAGCCGGTCTAATACAGTCAAAATAGGTTTGAGCCTGTCTGGTCCGTTTTGAGTCCGGTTTCAGCCCGTCAAAACCTGTTTGAGTCGGTCTGGTTAGGTTTGAACCGTTCAAAACTTGTTTGAGCCAGTCTGGTCAGGTTTTAGCTGGTTTGAGCCGGTCTGGTCGGGGTAGAGCCGGTCTCGTCCGGTTTGAGCTGGTCAAAACCGGTTTGAGCCGGTCTGCTGCTGTTTGATCCGGTTTGAGCTAGTCTGGTCCCGGTTTGATTAGATTGGAGCCGGTCAAAACCAGTTTGAGCCTATCTGGACGGTTTTGAGTCCTGTTTGATCAGGTCAAAAGCGTTTTGAGCCGGTCTGGTCCGGTTTCATCTGGTCAAAACTGGTTTGAGACGTTTTGAGCCGGTCAAAACCGGTTTGAGCTGGTCTGGTCGTGTTTCATCCGGTTTGAGCTGTTCTGGTCTGGTTTGAGCCATTCAAAACCGGTTTGAGCTGGTCCGGTCCAATTTCAGTCCGGTTTGAGCCGGTCTGGTCTAGTTTTAGCCGGTTTGAGCTGGTCAGTTCCTGTTTGAGCCGGTCTGTTCCAGTTTGAGTCCGATTTGAGCCGTTCAAAACCGGATTGTGCCGGTGTGGTCCGGTTTGAGTCCGGTTTGAGACAGTCAAAAAGGTTTGAGCTGGTCTGGTCCTGTATGAGTACAGTTTGAGCCATTCAAAACCGGTTTGAGCCGGTCCTGGCCTGGTTTGATCTGGTCAAAACCCGTTTGACTCTGGTTTGAGCCGGTTAAAACTGGTTTGAGCCATTCTGGTCCGGTTCGATATGGCTTGAGGCAGTCTGGTCTCGTTTGAGCCAGTTCAAACCAGTTTCAGCCGGTCTGGTCTGGTTCCAGTCCGGTTTGAGCCGTTCAAAACCTGGTAGACCAGGTCTGGTCCGTAATGAGATGGTTAAAACTGGTATGAGCCAGTCTAAGAGCCGGTCTGTTGCGGTTTGATCCGGTTGGAGCCGGTCAAAACATGTTTGAGTCCGTTTTGAGGAGGTCTGGTCCGTTCCGGTTTGAGCCGGTCAAAACAGGATTGAGCCGGTCTGGCCTGGTTTGATCCGGTTTGAGCCGGTCCGGTCAGGTTTTAGTCCGGTTTTAGCCGGTCAAAACCGGTTTCAGCCGGTGTGGTTCGGTTTGAGCTGGTCTGGTCCGGTTTGAGCCTGTCAAAACCGATTGGAACCGGTCTGTGCCAGTTTTAGTCCGGTCTGAGCAAGTCAAAACCTGTTAGAGCCGGTCTGGCCTGGTTTGATCCGGTCAAATCCCGTATGAGTCTGGTTTGAGCCGGTGAAAACCGGTTTGAGATGTTCTGCTACGGTTTGAGCCGGTTTGAGCCGTTCTGGTCTGGTGTGAGCCGGTTTGAGCCGGTCTGTTCCTGTTTGAGCCGGTCTGTTCCTGTTTGAGTCCGGTTTGAGCCTTTCAAAACCGGTTTGAGCCGGTCTAGTCCGTTTTGAGTCCGGTTTCAGCCAGTAAAAACCGGTTTGAGCCGGTCTCTTCCGGGTTGAGTCCTTTTTGAGCAAGTGAAAACAGGTTTGAGCCGGTCTGGTCCGGTTTGAGTCCGGTTTGAGCCGGTCAAAACCGGTTTGAGCCGGTCTGGCCTGGTTTGATCTGGTCAAAACCCGTTTGAATCTGGTTTGAGCCTGTTAAAACTGGTTTGAGCCGTTTTCGTCCTGTTTGATCCCGTTTGAGCCGGTCTGGTCGGGTTTGAACCGGTTCAAATCGGTTTTAGCCGGTCTGGTCCGGTTTGAGTCCGGTTTGAGTCGTTCAAAACCTGGTAGACCCAGTCTGTTCTGTAATGAGATGGTTTAAAACCGGTTTGAACCAATCTAAGAGCCGGTCTGGTGCGGATTCACCAGGTTGGAGCCGGTAAAAACACGTTTGAGTCCGTTTTGAGCCGGTGTGGTCCGTTCCAGTTTGAGCCGGTCCATACCGGTTTGAGCCAGTCTGGTCCGGTTTGAGTCCGGTTTGAGCCAGTCAAAACAGGTTTGAGCCGGTCTGGTCTGGTTTGAGTCCGGTTTGAGCCGGTCAAAATCGGTTTGAGCCGGTCTGGCCTGGTTTGATCTGGTCAAAACCCGTTTGAGTCCGGTTTGAGCTGGTCAAAACCGGTTTGAGCCGGTCTGGTCCAGTTTGTGTCTGGTTTGAGTCCGGTTTGTGCCGGTCTGGTCCAGTTTGAGGTGGTCAAAACCGGTTTGAGACCATCTCGTCCGGTTTGAGTTGGTCAAAACTGGTTGGAACCGGTCTAATAAGGTCTAAACATGTTTGAGCCGGTCTGCTCGGATTTGAGTCTGGTTTGAGGCGGTAAAAACCGGTTTCAGTCCGGTTTGAGTCGGTCTGTTCCGTTCCGATTTGAATCCGGATTAAGCCGATCAAAACCGGTTTGAGCCGGTCTGGTTCGGTTTGAGACGGTCAAAACCGGTTTGAGCCGTTCTAATATGGTCAAAATAGGTTTGAGCCGGTCTGGTCCGGTTTGAGTCCGGTTTGAGCCAGTCAAAACCGGTTTCAGCCTGTCTGGCATGGATTGAGCCGGTCAAAACCCGTATTAGTACTGTTTGAGCCGGTGAAAACCGTTTTGAGATGTTGCGGTCCGGTTGGAGCCGGTTTGAGCTGGTCTGGTCTGGCTGGAGCCGGTTTGAGCCTGTCTGTTCCTGTTTGAGCCTGTCTGTTCCTGTCTGAGTCCGGTTTGAGACGTTCAATACCGCTTTGAGCCGGTCTAGTCCAGTTTGAGTCCGGTTTCAGTCGTTCAAAATCGGTTTGAGCCTGTATGTTCATGTTTGAGTCATTTTTGAGACAGTCAAAACAGATATGAGCCGGTCTGTTCCGGTATGAGTCCGGTTTGAGATGGTCAAAACCAGTTTGAGCCGGTCTGGCCTGGTTTGATGCGCTTTGACCCGGTCCGGTCAGGTTTTAGTCCGGTTTGAGCCGGTCAAAACCGGTTTCAGCCGGTCAAAACCGGTTTGAGCCGGTCTGGTCCGGTTTGAGCCTGTCAAAACCGATAGGAACCGGTTTGGGCCGGTTTGAGTCCGGTTTGAGCCAGTCAAAACCGGTTTGAGCCAGTCTGGCCTGGTTTGATCTGGTCAAAACCCGTTTCATTCTGGTTTGAGCCCGTCAAAACTGGTTTGAGCCGTTTTGGTCCGATTTGATCCCTTTCGAGCCGGTCTGCTCTGGTTTGAGCCCGTTCAAACCGGTTTTAGGCGGTCTGGTCCAGTTTGAGTCCAGTTTGATCCGTTCAAAACTGGTAGACTCGGTCTGGTCAGTAATCAGACGGATAAAACCAGATTGAGCCTGTCTAAGAGCTGGTCTGGTGCATTTTGATCCCTTTGGAGCCGGTCAACAACACGTTTGAGTCCGTTTTGAGCTGGTCTGGTCCGTTCCAGTTTGAGCCGGTCACAACCGGTTTGAGATGGTCTGGTCCGGTTTGAGCCAGTCAAAAGAGGTTTGATCCGGACTGGTCCGGTTTGAGTGCGGTTTGAGCCGGTCAAAATCGGTTTGAGCCGGTCTGGCTTGGTTTGATCTGGTCAAAACCCGTTTGAGTCCGGTTTGAGCCGGTCAAAACCGGTTTGAGCCGGTCTGGTCCGGTTTCAGTCCGGTTTGAGTCTGGTTTGTGCCGGTCTGTTCCAGTTTGAGCTGGTCAAAAACCGGTTTGAGCCCGTCTCGTCCGATTTGAGCCGGTCAAAACTGGTTTTGAGCCGGTCTAATACGGTGAAAACATGTTTGAGCCGGTCTGCTCGGATTTGAGTCCGTTTTGAGGCGGTTAAAAACCGGTATTAGTCCGGTTTGAGCCGGTCTGTTCCGTTCTGGTTTTGAATCCGGATTAAGCCACTCAAAACCGGTCTGAGCCAGTCTGGTTTGGTTTGAGACGTTCAAAACCGGTTTGAGCTGGTCTAATACGGTCAAAATAGGTTTGAGCCAGTCCGGTCCGGTTTGAGTCCGGTTTCAGCCCGTCAAAACCGGTTTGAGTCGGTCTGGTTTGGTTTTGAACAGTTCAAAACCGGTTGTTGAGCCTGTCTGGTCAGATTTTAGCTGGTTTGAGCCGGTCTCATCGTGCTAGAGCCGGTGTGGTTGTGTTTGAGCCGGTCAAAAGCGGTTTGAGCCTGTCTCATCCGTTTTGAGTTGGTCAAAACCGGTTTGAGCTGGTCTGCTGCTGTTTCATCCGGTTTGAGCTGGTCTGGTCCTGTTTGATTATATATGAGCCGGTTCAAAACCGGTTTGAGCCTATCTGGTCGGATTTGAGTCCCGTTTGAGCAGGTCAAAACCGTTTTTAGCCGATCTGGTCCGGTTTCATCCGGTCAAAACTGTTTTGAGACGGTTTGAGCCGGTCAAAAACCGGTTTGAGCCCGGTCTGGTCGGGTTTGATCCGGTTTGAGCCGTTCTGGTCTGGTTTGAGCCGTTCAAAAACGGTTTGAGACGGTCCGGTCCGATTCTAGTCCGGTTTGAGATGGTTAAAACCTGTTTGAGCCGATCTGGTTCGGTTTGAATCGGTCTGGTCCGGTTTCAGCCTGTCAAAACCGGTTGGAACTGGTCTGGGCCTGTTTGAGTCCACTTAGAGCCGGTCAAAACCGGTTTGAGACGGTCTGGCCTGGTTTGATCTGGTCAACACCCGTATGGGTCCGGTTTGAGTCTTTGAAAAACGGTTTGAGATATTCTGGTCTGGTTTGTGCCTGTTTGAGCCGTTCTGGTCTAGTTTTAGCCGGTTTGAGCCGGGTCTGTTCCTGTTTGAGCCGGTCTTTTCCAGTTTGTGTCCGATTTGAGCCGTTCAAAAACCGGTTTGACACGTTCTGGTCTGGTTTGAGTCCGGTTTTCAGCCCGTCAAAACCGGTTTGAGTCGGTCTGGTTCGGTTTGAACAGTTCAAAACCGGTTTTGAGCATGTCTGGTCAGATTTTAGCTGGTTTGAGCCTGTCTCGTCGTGTTAGAGCCGGTGTGGTTGTGTTTGAGCCGTTCAAAAGCGGTTTGAGCCCGTCTCATCCGTTTTGAGTTGGTCAAAACCGGTTTGAGCTGGTCCTGCTGCTGTTTGATCCGGTTTGAGGTGGTCTGGTCCAGTTTGATTAGATATGAGCCGGTCAAAACCGGTTTAAGCCTATCTGGTCGTATTTGAGTCCCGTTTGAGCAGGTCAAAACCGTTTTTAGACAATCTGGTCCGGTTTCATCCGGTCAAAAGTGTTTTGAGACGGTTTGAGCCGGTCAAAACCGGTCTGAGCCGGTCTGGTCGCATTTGATGCGGTTTGAGCCATTCTGGTCTGGTTTGAGCCGGTCAAAACGGGTTTGAGCCGGTCCGGTCCGGTTTCAGTCCGGTTTGAGCCGGTCTGGTCTATTTTTAGCTGGGTTTGAGCCAGTCAGTTCCTGTTTGAGCCGGGGTCTTGTCCAGTTTGAGTCCGATTTGAGCCGTTCAAAACCGGTTTGAGCCAGTCTGGTCCGGTTTGAGCCAGTCAAAAAAGATTTGAGCTGGTCTGGTCCTGTATGAGTCCGGTTTGAGCCGGTCAAACCCGGTTTGAGCCGTTCTGGCCTGGTTTGATCTGGTCAAAACTCGTTTGACTCTGGTTTGAGCCGGTCAAAACTGGTTTGAGCCGTTCTGGTCCGGTTCGATACGGCTTGAGGCAGTCTGGTCTCGTTTGAGCCGGTTTCAAACCAGTTTCAGCCAGTCTGGTCCGGTTTGAGTCCGGTTTTGAGCCGTTCAAACCCTGGTAGACCCGGTCTGGTCTGTAATGAGACGGTTATAAACCGGTTTGAGCCAGTCTAAGAGCCGGTCTGGTGCAGTTTCATCCGGTTGGAGCCGGTCAAAACATGCTTGAGTCCGTTTTGAGGACGTCTGGTCCGTTCCGTTTTGAGCCGGTCAAAACAGGTTTGAGCCGGGTCTTGCCTGTTTGATCCGATTTGAGCCGTTCAGGTCAGGTTTTAGTCCGGTTTGAGCCGGTCAAAACCGGTTTCAGCCGGTCTGGTTCGGTTTGAGCCGATCTGGTCCGGTTTGAGCCTGTGAAAACCGATTGGAACCGATCTGGGCCGGTTTGAGTCCGGTTTGAGCAAGTCAAAACCTGTTTGAGCTGGTCTGGCCTGGTTTAATCCGGTCAAATCCCGTATGAGTTCAGTTTGAGCCGGTGAAAACCGGTTTGAGATGTTCTGCTCCAGTTTGAGCCGGTTTGAGCCGTTCTGGTCTGGTGGTGTGCCGGTTTGACCCGGTCTGTTCCTGTTTGAGCTGGTCTGTTCCTGCTTGAGTCCGGTTTGAGCCGTTCAAAACCGGTTTGACCAGGTCTAGTCCGGTTTGAGGTCCGGTTTCAGCTGGTCAAAAACCGGTTTGAGCCGGTCTGGTCCGGTTTGAGTACTTTTTGAGCCAGTCAAAACAGGTTTGAGCCGTTCTGGTCCCGTTTGAGCCTGTCAAAACCGGTTGGAACTGGTCTGGGCCTGTTTGAGTTCGGTTTGAGCTGGTGAAAACCGGTTTGAGCCGGTCTGGCCTGGTTTGATCTGGTCAACACCCGTATGAGTCCGGTTTGAGTCGGTGAAACCGGTTTGAGATGTTCTGGTCCAGTTTGTGCCTGTTTGAGCCGTTCTGGTCTAGTTTTAGCCGGTTTGAGCCGCTCTGTTTCCTGTTTGAGCCGGGTCTTTTCCAGTTTGTGTCCGATTTGAGCCGTTCAAAACCGGCTTGACCCAGTCTCGTCTGGTTTGAGTCCAGTTTGAGCCAGTCAAAAAAGGTTTTAGTTGGTCTGGTCCGGTTTGAGTCCGGTTTGAGCCGGACAAAACTGGTTTGAATCGGTCTGGCCTGGTTTGATCTGGTCAAAACCCGTTTGCCTCTGGTTTGAGCCAGTCAAAACTGGTTTGAGCCGTTCTGGTCCGGTTTCATGCGGCTTGAGGCAGTCTGGTCTCGTTTGAGCCAGTTCAAACCAGATTTAACCAGTCTGGACCGGTTTGAGTACGGTTTGAGCCGTTCAAAACCTTGTAGACCCGGTCTGGTCCGTAACGAGATGATTAAAAACCGGTTTGAGCCAGTCTAAGAGCTGGTGTGGTGCGGTTTGATCCGGTTGGAGCCGGTCAAAACATCTTTGAGTCCTTTTTGAAGCGGTCTGGTCAGTTCCATTTTGAGCTGGTCAAAACTGGTTTGAGCCGGTCTGGCCTGGTTAGATCCACTTTGAGCCGGTCCGGTCAGGTTTTAGTCCGGTTTGAGCTGATCAAAACCGGTTTCAGTCGGTCTGGTCCGGTTTTGAGCCTGTCAAAACCGGTTGGAAACGGTCTGGGCCTGTTTGAGTCCGGTTTGAGCCGGTCAAAACCAGTTTAAGCTGGTCTGGCCTGGTTTGATCCAGTCAAAACACGTATGAGTCCGGTTTGAATCGGTGAAAACCGGTTTGAGATGTTCTGGTCTGGTTTGAGCCGGTTTGAGCCGGTCAGGTCTAGTTTTTGCCAGTTTGAGCCCGTCTGTTCCTGTTTGAGCCGCACTGTTCCTGTTTGAGTCCGGTTTGACCCGTTCAAAACCGGTTTTGAGCCTGTCTAGTCGGGTTTGAGACTGGTTTTCTGCCAGGCAAAACCGGTTTGAGCCGGTCTGGTCCGGATTGAGACGGTTCAAAACCGGTTTGAGCCAGTCTAATACGGTCAAAATAGGTTTGCGCCAGTCTGGTCCGGTTTGAGTCAGGTATCACCGTGTCAAAACCGGTTTGAGACGGTCTGGTTCGGTTTGAACCATTCAAAACTGGTTTGAGCCGGTCTGGTCAGTTTTGAGCTGGCTGGGGCCGGTCTGGTCGGGTTAGAGCCGGTCTGGTCGGGTTTGAGCCAGTCAAAACCGGTTTGAGCCTGTCTCGTCCGGTTTGAGCTGTTCAAAACCGGTTTGAGCCGGTCTGCTGCTGTTTGATCCGGTTTGAGCTGGTCTGGTCCGTTTTGATAAGATATGAGCTGGTCAAAACCGGTCTGAGCCTGTCTGACGGGTTAGAGTCCCGTTTGAGCAGGTCAAAACCGTTTTGAGCCGATCTGGTCCGGTTTCATCCGGTCAAAACTGGTTTGAGACGGTTTGAGCCGGTCAAAACCGGTATGAGCCGGTCTGGTCGGGTTTAATCAGGTTTGAGCTGTTCTGGTCTGGTTTGAGCTGTTCAAAACGGTTTGAGGCCGGTCTAGTCCGGTTTGAGTCCGGATTCAGCCGATCAAAACTGATTTGAGCCGGTCTGTTCCGGTTTGAGTCCGGTTTGAGCCAGTCAAAACAGGTTTGAGCTGGTCTGGTACGGTTTGAGTCCGGTTTGAGCCAGTCAAAACCGGTTTGAGCCGGTCTGGGCCTGATTTGATCTGGTCAAAACCCGTTTGACTCTGGTTTGAGCCCGTCAAAACTGGTTTGAGCCGTTTTGATCCGGTTTGATCCCGTTTGAGCCGGTCTGGTCTGGTTTGAACCGGTTCAAACCGGTTTTAGCCGGTCTGGTCCAGTTTGAGTCCAGTTTGAGCCGTTCAAAACCTGGTATACCCGGTGTGGTACGTAATGAGACGGTTAAAACCGGTTTTGAGGCAGTCTAAGACCCGGTCTGGTGCGGTTTGATCTGGTTGGAGCCGTTCAAAACACGTTTGAGTCTGTTTTGAGCCGGTCTGGTCCGTTCCGGTTTGAGCCGGTCAAAACCGGTTTGAGCCAGTCTGGTCCGGTTTGAGACCGGTTTGAGCCAGTCAAAACAGGTTTGCTTCGGTCTGGTCCAGTTTGAATTCGGTTTGAGCCGGTCTGGCTTGGTTTTGATCTGGTCGAAACCCGTTTTTGAGTCCTGTTTGAGCCGGTCAAAACAGGTTTGAGCCGGTCTGGTCCGGTTTGAGACTGGTTTGAGTCCGGTTGGTGCCGGTTCTGCTCCAGTTTGAGGTGGTCAAAACCGGTTTTGAGCCCGTCTCATCCGGTTAGAGCCGGTCAAAACTGGTTTGAGCCGGTCTAATAAGGTCAAACATGTTTGAGCCGGTCTGCTCGGATTTGAGTCTGGTTTGAGGTGGTGAAAACCGGTTTCAGTCCGGTTTGAGCCGGTCTGTTCCGTTCCGGTTTGAATCCGGTTGAAGCCGATCAAAACCGGTTTGATCTGATCTGGTTCGGTTTGAGATGGTCAAAACCGGTTTGAGCCGGTCTAATATGGTCAAAATAGGTTTGAGCCGGTCTGGTCCAGTTTGAGTCCATTTTCAGCCTGTCAAAACCGGTTTGAGTCGGTCTGGTTTAGTTTGAACCATTTAAAACTGGTTTGAGCCGGTCAGGTCAGGTTTTAGCTGGTTTGAGCCGGTCTGGTCGGGTTAGAGACGGTCTGGTCGGGTTTGAGCCGGTCAAAACCAGTTAGAGCCCGTCTCGTCCGGTTTGAGCTGGTCAAAACCGGGTTTGAGTCGGTCTGCTGCTGTTTGATCAGGTTTGAGCTGGTCTCGTCTGGGTTTGATTAGATTTTGTGCTGGACAAAACCGGTTTGAGCGTATCTGGTCGGGGTTTGAGACCCATTTGAGCAGGTCAAAACTGTTGAGAGCTTGGTTCTGTTCCGGTTTCATCCGGTCAAAACTGGTTTTGAGACGGTTTGAGCCAGTCAAAACCGGTTTGAGCCGGTCTGGCCTGGTTTGATCTGGTCAAAACCCGTTTGAGTCTGGTTTGAGCCGGTCAAAACTGGGTTGAGTCGGTCCGGATCAGTTTGAACCATTCAAAACCTGTTTGAGCTGGTCTGGTCAGGTTTGAGTTGGTTTGAGCCGGTCTGGTCTGGTTAGAGACGGTCTGGTCGGGGTTTGAGCCAGTCAAAACCGGTTTTGAGCCCGTCTCGTCCGGTTTGACCCCGGTCAAAACCGATTTGAGTCTGTCTGCTGCGGATTGATCCCGTTTGAGCCGGTCTGGTCCGGATTCGATTAGATTTGAGTAGGTCAAAACCGGTTGAGCCGATGTGGTCCGGTTTGAGTCCTGTTTGAGCCGGTCAAAACCGGTTTGAGCTGGTCTGGTCGGGGTTGAACCGATTTGAGCCGGTCTGGTCTGGTTTGAGATGGTGAAAACCAATTTGAGCCGGTCTGGTCCCGTTTTCAGTCTGGTTTGAGCCGGTTTAAAACTGGTTTCAGCTGGTCTTTTTCGTTTTGAGCAGGTCTGGTCCAGTTTGAGCCTGTCAAAAGCAGTTGGAACCGGTCTGGGCCGGTTTGAGTCCGGTTTTTGAGTCCGGTCCAAACCGGTTTGAGCCGGTCTGGCATGGTTTGATCCGGTCAAAACACGTATGAGTCTGGATTGAGCCGGATAAAAGTGGTTTGAGATGTTCTGGTCGGGTTTGGGCCGATTTGAGCCGGTCTGGTCTAGTTGTAGCCGGTTTTAGCTGGGCTGTTCCTGTTTGAGTCCGTTTGAGCAGTTCAAAACCGGTTTGAGATGGTCTAGTCCAGTTTGATTCCGGTTTTAAGCTGGTCAAAACCGGTTTGAGTCCGGTTTGACCCAGTCAAAACAGATTTGAGCCGATCTAGTCCGGTTTGAGTCCGGTTTGAGCCGTTCAAAACCGGTTTGAGCCAGTCTGGTCCGGTTTGGGTCCAGTTTGAGCCAGTCAAAAAATTTTGAGCTGGTCTGGTCCGGTTTGAGTCCGGTTTGAGCCAGTCAAAACCGGTTTGAGCCGGTCTGGCCTGGTTTGATCTGGTCAAAACACGTTTGACACTGGTTTGAGCTGGTCTAAACTGGTTTGAGCCGTTCTGGTCCGGTTTGATACGGCTTGAGGTAGTCTGGTCT